>NC_133647.1:139182407-139407407 GCF_009905375.1 Apium graveolens
CCATTTAACTGTGGAGTATATGGAGGAGTCCACTGGGAGACTATACCATTTTTTTGAGATAATCTAGAAACTCTCCATTCAAGTATTCACCACCTCGATCTGATCGAAGAGTTATAATACTGTGTTTGGTTTGTTTCTCCACTTCATGTTTATATTCTTTGAACTTTTCAAAGGCTTCAGACTTGTGTTTCATCAAATACACATATCTGAATCTAGATCTATCATCTATGAAAGTAATGAAGTATGAATGTAATAACCCCAAATTTTTGAACTTTTTGTAACCCTTATGAATAGTATTTTTGCTGATTATGCTGAATAAGAAAACTTTTCATGTCACACTATGTAGGGGTTCTTTTATTGTTATTCTGAGATCTTATTAGTACTCTATATGGTATATAAGTGTATGTAAAGATCGTCAGAATCCAAATTCGAATACTTTGATTTTTCACAAAAATCCACCAGATACCGAAAGAATTGAGTATAAGGTAACAGGATAAAAAGGATTTAAATTCAAGGATTATAAGAGAGGATCATAAAAGGAATATAATGTATTGAGAAAGGTTAAGGAGACCCAAGTAATAAGATCCCGGGTATGATCCCTCAAACGATAAACGAAAACGAAAGTTAAGCGAACCGTATAACAGATCAGCGGTCAGTAGCCAAGTAATTAGGAGCTAATCAAAGAGGTTAGTGATGATGATGTCACCACACCAACAAGAAGAGGACAAGTGTGGTTGGATGACATGGGAGGATAACATAAGCATGACCAAAAAGGAAGGAAGGTTGGTTGATTATAAACCACATAAAAATTCACCATGGTTAAAAGGTAATAAATCAAAACAAAAGTGGATCAACCAAGCCAAACAAATCAAAAACACAAAAAAACACAATTTGACTCCCATTTTCTTCAAGAAGCTCTCGACTTCTTTCTTAAGAAATGGGAAGTCCAAGCTCCTCCACTTGCTAATTTACAAGGTAATTATCCTAGCTTCTCCTAGTTAAGTTACATACTTCCTAGGAATCTTAGCTTCAAAATCCTTTCCTAGCATTTCTTATAAATCATTCAAGAAGATGGTGAATTGTACTTTCTTGAATTTAATTTTTGTGTTCTTGATTTCTTTGAAAGATCAAGCTGGTAGGAGGTTAGATCAAGGCTTCTTAAGGCTTCCTAGCTACTCTAATCACTCCAAGGAAGGTATAACCCCTCGAAACCCTAACTTTACTTTGAGCATTAGGTTTGGTTTTGTTTGTTATGGTTCATGAGAGGCATGGTTGTTGTGTATTTAGAGATTGGTTGGTTTTGTGATGTTTTTGGAATGGTAAATCTTGGTAATTAGTTAATGAACTTAAGTAAGCTTTTAGTTCGTGATTGAGAAGTAGTATAAAGTGGAAACCTTGAGATGTTGGGGCTGTTGTAGTAGTATATGGATGAAGTTTGGTTGTAACAATGATTGTGGGTTGATTGTGGATTGAATTGGAGTAGTATAAAATTTGGTAATCGCGTAAACATAGCCGTCGTAATGCCCGATTTACTTTAGACTGTTTTTGTTCTTAACATCAGGACCCGTGAACTCACTGTTAGGTTTTGACCATTGCCATGATTAGATAGTTCATGTTACGAGCTTCGTTTTGATATGTGGTTCGTTTGAATCCGATGTACGGTTTAGGAGAAACGACCGTTTTAAGTAACGGCGCTTTGCGACCGAACCATTACCCCTCGCCTTACTTTGAAACCTTGGTTAAGGACTTTAAATGACTAATTGGGGTATGAAACAGTTATGTTAAGTGGATTAGGCAGTTGGTAAGGTACTCGCGAAAGAATCGCCTTAAAACTCTTAATGCTTAATTTATTAAAAATGGTGGAGCCAAGGGTACTCGAGCGACTTAAGTGAATCGTTAAGCGTGAAAGCGAACGTTAGGGGTCTAATTGGTTAAAGTCTAGTTTCTTAAGCGACCGGGGATTAATTCCGACTTATGTTGTTGTTCATAGGTTATCGGACCCACTCTAAGCTTAAGTCTATCCGGGAACACTCAGGCAAGTTTTCTACACGTTATACTGTTGTTGTGATGTATATATGTATATGTATTATCTTGTGATAGATGCATGATGGTTAATTAGCAAATCTTTTGATATATTGGAGCATGCTGATATGGTTTATATGCATGTCTGTTTTGTAATCTTGATATCTATCTGTTGATTCCAATGCTTATAATTGCATAATGCCTATGCTAGAGATAAGCAGTAGTTGCGTATACCCTTAGTATAGGGGACCCAAAGGCGAACATTTTCTAAAACCGGGAGTCGATGTTCCCGAGTATAACATATATATATATATATATTTATATATATATATATATAAGATATAGTTTTCAAAACTATTAATCAAATAAGGTTTAGTCGATAACTTTATTTTATTTAATGAATATTATTTAAATATTCATTCGAGGACTTATGACTCTGTTTATTCTATTTAATGAATATTATTTGAATATTCATTCGAGGACATATGACTCCGATTATTTACTAATTAATATTCTTTATTTTATTAAAGAATAATGTGTCGATAATCAAACTTACTTTTGATTATTCAAATAAAGATAGTACTTTCGTATAAGTATATCTTTGGTTATTTAATATTCATTTCAAGTATAAGTTTTAAAACTTCTACTTCAATTATTTTTATAAGGATTATCCTTATGGGAATATTATTTAAATAATAATATTTAGATATTTTTTACTATATTGGGACTGATTTATTTTATTAAATCAGCATTACTCCAAACATTCTTAAAAATGTTTTCGAGTCTTCAAAATGATTTTTAAAAGTTAGGGCGGATCCCAAAACCCATTTTTATATTTAAGATCTTCCTTTCGAAGGGGATTTAAATACTCGTTCAAAACCTGAGGGATCCGGCTCTGTGGTGTGTTTTATATTCGCAACGAGGTTGTTGTGTTGACAAAAGAGTTTTTGATTACTTACCCAACACTCGGGAAGTAAAATTCTGGGAACAAGTTCATCCATTAACAGGCATCGCCTGGGAAATATCGGTGAGTTTTCCTTTCCAACTAGATACGACTTCTTAGTGGAGCCGTATCAACAAGTTTGTACTTGGGGAAAGGGAGAACGAGCTTTATGTTTCAGGGTCATGGATTTCATCTGAACTAGGAGTGGCGTAAGTGGTCGAGTGGCGCCGGCCCAGCCTTATTATATTGGCCAAAATGGCCTGGAAGTTCCGCTAAGACGGTCTATTCCTTAGGAGTCCAGTGTTCGGTTGACAAGTAAATACGACAGGTTCTCCTCTACATGTAGAAAATGGTGGGGTTGCACTACTACGACTGATCATCGTAAGTGGTCTTCCTGGCGCGACAAACTCCCGCAATGAGTTCATCATCCAGTTGGATATTTCTGCAACACTACCCGGAGCATTTCGGTCGAAAGGCTACGAATGGGTGGTTGCCGAAGCATTGACAGGGTTAAGCAATTATAATGGTGTTTCCATCAAATGAAGTATCTCGTAACTTCATTTCATTCAATAATATTTCAAGGATTGAATATATTCAAGTCTTATCTTGTAGTCTCATCTATGTGATGAACTTTTGAAACTGATTATAACTTGAACGGTGGTAGTTCAAGTAGTATTTCGGAAAGATATAAGTATATTGGGGTATCTTGTTACTTCATCTTTTCAACTTATATCTGGTTATTGATTATCTTATGCATGACAAAGATTTTCAGAAAAACGTTGAGACAAGGTTAGATATATTAGATCACCTTGTAACGATATTTTATACAGTTATAAGCTGGAACTCTGTGTATACTATATAGGTCAGAGGATTTCAAAGATTGTGAAAAGTATATATGTATATATACTGAATATTTTGCGAATTGGTCGCATAAGAGATCAAACTTGGTTCATTTCTTTCGACCAAGACTTTCATGAGTACTGTGAGCATGCTCATATATTGTTAATTATTCTACATATTATTTTGGTGGGCTTGTTGCTCACCCTTGCTTTCTTCTTTCATCACACAACAACAAATAGACAAGATGAACAGGACCAAGCTCCAATTCGTGAGCAGATAGGAAATGTTTCGCAGTTTCCTGTAGGCGTTGATGTCGTTGTAGCTGAGGTAGGATCTACCAATAGGCTAGGTTTTCAACTACTGATGTACCAGACTTATGTATATTATGAATTGTAATAATGGCAAAGAATATGTAAATTTATTCAAAAACCCTTTTGAGGTGTAATGACTTATAATTGTGGAATAAAATGACTTGTGTTATTTTTGGTATTCATCTCTGAGACTATAACTTGTGGTGTGTGTATAGTGGGGTCACAGTATGCAGTAGTTGGTTGATTATTAAAATTACGTATTATTAAGGGAAATGGAACTCGTAACAACCCGGATCCCTGACCCCGGATTTGGGGGTGTTACAGAAGTGGTATCAGAGCCAAGCGTTATAAACCTCAGAGATGATGTGACGTTAAAATAATAAGTTCACTAAGATAGTAAGGACTCTTGCCAAGTTCCTAGTCGGACTACCTAACGTAGTACTGACAGTTAAAATATCGTGATAGAAGCGTAGTTTGTTATCGTATATGGTAGCGGGATCCCGAACCTTGAGGTTGAGGGGCATCAGCGCGATGATGTTTTATTACTAATTGGAGATCAGATTGTGGATCCGATAGAGCGTCCTAACGCAGGACCGGATGATGTTCATATTGAGGATGTAGCGGTTGAGGATATTGTCCTAGAAGGGATTGTTGCTGAGGAGGATACCGTAGAGGATCCTGACAAGAATGAATAAAAAACCATTGAGGAATTGATGACCATGGTTAGGGAAACTACCAGAGGTAGGATTGGCGGGTCACTACCGGAGGTTCGTTCAAGTTTGTAAAGATAGTAGCCCTTTAACACGGCTTACTCGTAAGAATGAGAAGTTTGAATGGACAGAGAAATGCGAGAACAGCTTTTAAAGAACTGAAGCAAAGGTTGGTGACAGCCCCTATAATGGCGTTGCCGGATGGAAAAGGAGATTTTGTGATGTGTAGTGACGCTTCACATAAGGAATTAGGGTGCTTCTTATACAGCACAACAAGGTAATCGCGTACGTGTCAAGATAATTAAGGGAATATAAAATTCGATATCCCCACCCATGAGCTTGGGCTCATGGCAATAGTTTTGCCCTAAAGATTTGAGGTACTACTTGTATGGAGAGAAGTGCGAGATTTACATAAGCCATAAGTGCTCTAGTACATTTTCACGCAGGAAGAGCTCAACATGCGCCAGAGGAGGCGGTTGGAGCTAATCAAGGATTACGATTATGAGATTCTTTATCATCCAGGGAAAGCCAAAATGGTGGCTAATGCCCTTAGTATAAAAGAGAGACTCAAGATGAAAATGTCTTTGGGAGAGTTGATAAGATATTTTGAGAAAATGGAAATAGAAGTGAAGGTAACCGGAGCCGGTACCGAAAAGCTGTTTGAGATTGCAATACAGCCCGAATTATTGGAAAAGAACATATTGTGCCAGAAAAAGTGATGAATGAAGGCAGAGAGCCAACAAATAGATAAGAGATTAATACCGAGAAAGATGATAAGGGAATAATGAGGTATTCCTACAGAATTTGGGTTCCAGATGTTCAAGAGCTTAAAGATGAGATCTTAGATGAAAGCTAGTTTGAGGAATAAGATTTAGAGCGAACCCTGAACGTGATAGTCAGGGAGGTCGCCATCAAGATAGAAGGAACCCATAACATAATGAAGTGGAAAATGAGGATTTAAAATATGTAGGATGACCCCGATTATGGGGAAGAGGAGGGAACGTTCAGACTAAGGAAACAGAAATCGAGTAAGGAAAGGAGACCCGAGACAGTACTCCTATACGACAATTTATGGACCTTTCTAGACAGAACTTAGACTATTATTCCCAACCACCACCCTGAGGAAACAATACGGTGAGAAATTCTTTCAGGACCTTTAAGTCGCTAAGCTCTCAGAGTTCCAAGGAACATGTAATAACCCCCAAAATTTTCAACTTTTTATAACCCTTGTGAATAGTGTTTTTGCTGAATGAGAGAACTTTTCATGCCACACTATGTAGGGGTTCTATTATGGATATTCTGAGATTTTATTAGTACTCTATATGGTATATGAGTGTATGTAAAGATCGTCAGAATCCAATTCCGAACACTTTGATTTTTCCCGGAAATACACTAGATACGGAGAGAATTGAGTATAAGGTAACAGGATAAAAAGGATTTAAATTAAAGGATTATAATAGAGGATCATAAAAAGGAATATAATGTATTGAGAAAGGTTATGGGAACCTAAGTAATAAGATCCCGGGTATGATCCTTCAAACGATAAACGAAAACGAAAGTTAAGCGAACCGTATAACAGATCAGCGGTCATTAGGCAAACAATTAGGAAGTTAAGCAAAGGGATTAGAGAGAGTGATGTCACCCAACCAATGAGAAGAGGACAAGGAGGGAAAGATGACATCACAACATGACATAGGCATGACATGGGAAGGAAGGAGATGTGGTGGATTTTTAACCACACAAAATCAAGGTTAAATTGGTAATTAACCAAAAACAAAACAAAACCAAATCAACCAAGCCAAATAATTCATTCTTCATCAAAACAAAACAAAAACCAAGGCATTATTCTTCAATTGCTCTCGGCTTTTTACTATTCCAAAGGCAAGAAATTTCAAAAATTCAAGATCCAAGCTTCCTAAATTGGTGAGTTAATTCCCTAATCATCCTTATGCATAGTTAGGGCTATATCATGGGTTTAAGCCATCAATTATTTCTCAATCTTCTTCATTAAATCAATGAAGAAGACAATGAATAGTGTTTTTAAGTTTTTAACTTGAAATTTTTCTTGTTTTCCTTTAAGATCCAAGCATCCCTAAGACTTCTCAAAGCTTCTTAAGGCTTCCTAGCTACTCCCACCACTTCAAGGAAGGTATATCATCTCCAAACCCTAGATTCCTATGTTTAATAAGATGATTTTGATTATTATGGTGATATTGTAGCTTAATGTTTGTGGTTTAGAGTTTGGGTTGAAGTGGTATTGAAATGGAATGGTAAATCTTGTTGTTTTGGTTAAAAGAATGTAGTATAGTTAAATTCAAGCTTAGGCATAAGTATGAATGTTAAAAATTGAATTTATTGGGGCTTTTATGATGTGATAAGGATGGATGTTGGTTGTATGATTGATTTGAGGTTGAATTGGGATGGTTTTTGAATGGTTTAAAATTGGGAAATCGCGTAAACATAGTCGTCGTAACGTCCAATTTTCTTTAGACTGTTTTTGTGCATAACATTAGGACCCGAGAACCCTCTGCTAGATTATGACCATTGCCATGTCTAAATAGCTCGTGTTAAGAGCTTCGTTTTGATATGTAGTTCGTTCGATTCCGATGCACGGTTTAGGAGAAACGACCGTTTCAAGTAACGACGTTTCGCGAACGAAACATTTCCCCTCGCCTTACTTTGAAACCTTGGTTAAGGACCTTAAATGACTAATTGGGGTAAGAAACATTTATGGTAAGTGTGTTAGGCAGTTGTTAAGACACTCGCGAAGGAATCGCCTTAAAACTCGTAAAGGTTAAATTATTAAAAATGGTGGAGCCGAGGGTACTCGAGTGACTTAAGAGAATCAATAAGCGCAAAACAAGCGTTAGAGTCTTAGTTAGTTAAAGTATAGATTTACAAGTGACTTTGGTTTAATTCCAACTTACTTGTTGTTTATAGGTTACCAGACTCGTCCCGAGCCTTTTATCACCCCAAGTCGCTCAGGCAAGTTTTCTACCCGTTATAACTGTTGTTGTGATGTATTTGTGTATATGCATGATCTTGCGTTAAATGCATATTTGTTATAGCAAATTCTTGTGATATATTGTAGCATGTTATATGGTACATATGCATGCCTGTTTCGTATTCTTGCCATATATATCTGATTGGTTCAGTTGATAATACCTATGCTAGAGAATAGCAGTAATTTGCATATACCCTTAGTATAGGGACCCAAAGGTGAAAACATTTTCTAAAACCGGGAGTCGAGGATCCCGAGTAGATTTTATATATATATATTTATATATATATATGGTTATAGTTTTCAAAACTATTAATCGAATAAGGTTTATTCGATAACTTTATTTTATTATTGAATATTATTTCGAATATTCATCCGAGGACTTATGACTCCTTTATTTTATTATTGAATATTATTTGAATATTCATTTGAGGATCTATGACTCCGATTATTTGCTGAGATATATTCTTTATTTTATTAAAGAATAAGGTGTCGATAATCAAACTTATTTTCGATTATTCAAATAAAGATAGTACTTTCATATAAGTATATCTTTGGTTATTTAATATCCATTTCAAGTATAAGTCTTACAACTTCTACTTCAATTATTTGTATAAAGATTATTCATTATGGGAATATTATTAAATAATAATATTCAGACATTTTCTAAATATATTGGGACTGATTTACTTCATTAAATCAGCATTACTCCAAACACTCTTTAAAGTGTTTTCGAGTCTTCAAAATGATTTTTAAAAGTTAGAGCGGATCCCAAAACTCATTTTTTATATATTTAAGATCTTCCTTTTAAAGGGGATTTAAATACTCGCTCAAAACCAGAGGGATCCGGCTCTGTGGTGTATTTTATATTCGCAACAAGGTTGCGGTTTTGGTAAATGAATTGATTACTTACCCAACGTTCGGGAAGTAAGTCCATCTATTTGAGTCGGCATAAGCAACATGGACTCAGTGGGCGTCCATGATAGTGTAAGTGGCTCAGTGGGAGTCCATCAAATGCATAAGTGGCTGAGTGGCAGTCCAGCATAAGGTCCTATTGCGACCAAGGTGATGACCAGTGGGGAATTCGTCCATCTACTAGTAGAAAAGGTTACTTATTGGTATCTTTGCCTGATCAGCAAGATACCTGGTTTATGCCAAAATTCTTTTCCTTTCCAAAATTCATTGGATGTTTCAAACTCTGTTCATACTTTACATGACAGAGGTTTTCAGGAAATGTATAAAGAAGATATATATGTGGATATATATATATATATCAGAACTTAATGAAGTATATCATAACTTCATTTCCTTTAATAATATTTCAAAGATTTAATCTATTCAAATCTTGTCTTGTAGTCTCATCTATGTGATGAACTATTGAAAGCTCATTATACTTTGAATAGTGGTAGTTCAAGTAGCTTTATAAATGATATAAGTGTAGTGAAGTATCTGGTAACTTCATCCCTTGTTTTTACTTATATCTAGTAAGTAATTATCTTACACATGATAAAAGATTCTAGTAAGTATCCATTTAGATACTTATATTATTGTTATCACTATATATTATCTTGCGAGCTGTAAGGCTCACTCTTGCTTTATTTCTTCATCAGACAACAACAGTTAGGAAAGATGGCCAGACTCCAGTAGACCCAGCGCAAGCGCGTGGGAAGCGTCCCGCGTCTTCCCGATGATGTTGTAGCTGCTATAGCTGCAGAGGTAGATCTATTGGTAGACCAGGCACTCTACTTTTGAGAATCAAATTATGTATAATTATAACTTGTGGCAGATAATGGCAATTAACTGTAAATTATCAAGTAATCATTTTGGGTTGTAATAACTTTTAAATTGTGGATTCAAAGACTTGTACTTATTTCAATTTCATCTCTGAGACTATAACGGGTTGTGGTGTGTGTTAGTGTGGGGTCACAGCATAAGGTTATTTATTATTAATTAAGTGAAGTGATATTGTGGAAAGAAAGACCGTGACGACCCGGATCCCCGACCCCGGATCTGGGGGTGTTATAGAAATGGTATCAGAGCTAAGCGTTATAAACCTCAGAGATGATGCGACGATATAATAATAAACTCACAAAGATAATAAGAACTCTTGCCAAGTTCATGGTCGGACTACTTAAAGTAGCACTGACAGTTAAAACCCTTACGGGAACCCTTATAAGTATCATGATAGTAACTTAGCTCGTTTAATGTGTAGGCGCCTGAGATAGAGGACCCTGAGATGTTCGAGCGTGAGCATGATGAGGCACTACTAGATGTTGAGGATCAGGAGGAGCCTGAGATGGAGGAGGATGAGGAGGACCCCTCAGAGGAGTTAGAGACGGAGGTTATTGCTATTTCAGATGAGGAGGACCCCTCAGAGGAGTCAGAGACAGAGGTTATTGCTATTCCAGATGAGGAGGACCCGGATGAAGTCCCAGTAGCTGAGGAGCGTGTTGGACCTATGGTAGTGTATGCTGGTACCCCTTTACCCACACTTCCGGTGGTCAGAGCCCCTACCCCTCCACCACTATCTTGGATTCCCGATGATCACAGCTCAGAGACCCATACTTCCGAGCCTAGGCAGACCGAGGAGGAACCCTCAGCGGCTCCGGATTCACCACCTCTTGACCCTGCCCACAGGCAGTCTTCTTTAGCTCATGGATATGTTCAGGATGTTCTGAGGACCCGAGTGGCTGTTGCCGAGGCCCGACTGGATGAGGCCAGGAGGGAGTTGGATGCGGAGAGGGCGGGTAGGCGTACCCAAGCTTATGAGACTAGGGCTTCTGTACCCCGATCCTTGAGGAGGGAGCTTACGGGGATAGAGCTCACGTCCCGAGCGAGACTCAGATCTCTCCAGGGGGACAGGCATGGTAGGATCTCCAGGCGGCAGGCCGACTATATCTTCCGTCGTGCGATAGAAAGGGTATGGGAGCTGACCCGCTCCGGTGTATGATTCAGGACTGACGATGGAATAGTCTAGTTGTCTAGTTAGCTGAGGCCTTAGTAAGAGCCAATTTTCCGGGATAGTTAACTTGTATATAGCATCCCTTTTTCTGACTGGACAGATAGACTCTTGTGTATCACTTTTGGGACAGATGGCTGTAGCACTGTTGTACTTTTGACCAGATCAAACTATATATTTCTCGTATTATGTATATATTTGTTTCGTTTCGGTTCAGTTCCTTAGTGACGAGGTCACTGTTTTTATCATTATTATTACTGCACTTCGTATTAGAACTGTCATAAAATAATAGAATTGCGATATACGTTCTCCCCATTATGAAGCTGTGCAAGGCACAATGTTGTATATGATTGTGACCTAACGTTGAATTTCCCAATATTTTTTTTATTATCAGAATCATGTCGCCAAGAAAGATTGGAACTAGGGCTAACCTTGGATCTGAGGACCAGGGAAGCCATAACCAGGATGATAGGAACCAGGAACACAGTGAAGAGGAAGATGAGGATTATGTGGAACATGATGACTCCCTGTATGAAGAGGAAGAGGAAACATATGATGTTGAGGGATTTGAGATAGAGGCTGAAGAAGGAGAAACTGAGGTTGAGCAACCAGTACCAAACCCAGGCATGGATCCCATGGGCCAGTTCATGCAACTCCTAAGGCAGAATTTGGAACGTCAACCCAACCCACCCCTCAAGGAAATAACAATACTGTGGTAAACTCTTTCAGGGCTTTTAAGTCCCTTAAGCCCCCTGAGTTCCACGGATCAGCCGACCCAGTTGAGGCAAGGGCATGGTTAAAGGAAATGGAGAAATCCTTTGAGATTTTGAGTACCGATGAGGCACAGAAGACTGTATTTGCTACCTACCTTCTGAAAGGAGAAGCTAACTACTGGTGGGAGGCCAAGAAAAACATGGAGACAGATGCTATTATAACCTGGGAGAGATTTAGTTAGTTGTTTCTGGGAAAGTATTTCCCGAGGTTTATGGAAAACCAGATGGAGCTCAAGTTCTTGGAGCTAAAGCAGAATAATTTATCGGTAGCAGAGTACGAAGCGAAATTTACTGAGTTATCAAGGTTTGTGCCGGAATTTGTGAGCACCGAGGAAAAGAAAGCTAGAAGGTTTCAGCAGGGACTGAAACCGTGGATTCAGAATAGGGTGGCAATCCTTGAGCTTACGGACTATGCCACTCTGGTGCAAAAGGCAATGATTGTAGAAGTCGGAAGTGAACAGATGCAGAAGGAAAGAGAGAAGAAAGGAATAAAGAGGAAAAGTATGAGCATGGATGGAGGTTCCGCAGGAAGGAGCTTCCCAACTAGATTTAATCGAGGAGCAGTGTCCCTACCAGGAAGGAACACTGGGTTTAAGCGGCCAATGAGTGTGAGTGTGAGCCAGGGCGGCCAGAAGTCAAGAATGTCCTATCCCAACCAGTCTCGACCCACATTGCCAGCCTGTAACATATGTGGAAGGAATCACACTGGGGAGTGTAAAGGAAAGCCAGTAACCTGCTTTAAGTGCGGTCGGGAAGGTCACTATTCAACTAAGTGCCCATCATCAACCCCTGCCGTCCTTCCAACCACCACTTGTCATCAGTGTGGACGCCCGGGTCATTGGAAGAGGGAATACCCAATGAACAAACCAGCAACTTCGGGAGCAAGCAGGGCTGCTTCTAATAAGCCATGCGAGGACTTTCAACATGACAGTCCAGGATGCTATGAAAGATTCAGATGTGATAGCAGGTACCCTTTCTCTAAATTCAGTCAGTGCAAACGTTTTATTTGATTCGGGAGCAACTAAATCTTTTATATCAAAGGACCTTGCGCGTAAGTTAAGACTTAAGGCTGAACCCTTGATAGAACCCTTATAAGTAGAAATAGCCAATCATGAAATTATTCCTGTTAACCAGATTCACCCCGCCTATGAGATAGGCATAGGGGAGAAATCCTTTAGTGTTGATCTGATTCCTTTTAAATTAGGGGAGTTTGATGTAATTTTGGGAATGGACTGGCTATCTAGCAATGACGCTCAGATAGACTGTAAAGGGAAGAAAGTTAAGCTAAATATCCCAGGGAAGAAAGAAGTTATATTTAGAGGAAAGAGGCAGACGCAGAGATTTTTGACCATGGCCCAGGCCAAAAGGATGCTACGAAAAGGAAATGAGGCCTACCTAGCCTATGTGGTGGACACGCAGAAGGAGGTGCCCAACTTACAAGATATTCCAGTAGTAACGAATTTGAAGATGTATTTCCACAAGACCTTCCGGGATTACCACCCGATAGAGTGATTGAATTTGCTATTGAGTTGGCCCCAGGGACGGCGCCAGTTTCAAAAGCACCTTACCGGTTAGCCCCGTTAGAAATGAAGGAATTAGCTATCCAATTGCAGGACCTCTTGGATAAGGGTATGATAAGACCCAGTGTGTCTCCATGGGGAGCACCAGTTTTATTTGTTAAGAAGAAAGATGGGAGCATGAGGCTGTGCATCGACTATCGAGAGTTGAACAAGCTAACCATAAAGAACAGGTACCCATTACCTAGAATAGACGATCTGTTCGACCAGCTAAAGGATGCTGTTTATTTTTCCAAAATCGACCTGAGAACTGGATATCACCAACTAAAGATTAAACCCGAAGATATTTCCAAGACAGCGTTCCGTACCAGATATGGGCATTATGAGTTCTTGGTAATGTCCTTTGGATTAACCAACGCCTCAGCGGCTTTCATGGATTTAATGAATAGAGTATTTAAGAAGTACTTGGACAAATGTGTGATAGTTTTTATCGATGATATTTTGATCTACTCAAGGACTGAGACAGAACTTGCAGAGAATTTGAGGATAGCTCTAGGAATACTCAGAGAGGAGCAGTTGTATGCCAAATTCTCGAAGTGTGAGTTCTGGCGGAATGAAGTACAGTTTTTAGGACATGTGATCAATAAAGAAGGAGTATTGGTCGACCCCTCCAAGATAGAGGCGGTCTCAAATTGGGAAAGGCCAAAAACACCCACAGAGGTAAGGAGTTTCATAGGATTGGCCGGCTGCTATCATAGATTTGTACAGGACTTTGCGAAGATCGCAGCCCCTTTGACCCGACTTACTCGTAAGACAGAGAAGTTTGAATGGACGGAGAAATGCGAGAACAGTTTTCAGGAATTAAAGAAAAGGTTGATAACGGCTCCGGTGTTGGCATTGCCGGACGGAAAAGGAGATTTTGTGATATATAGTGACGCGTCGCACAAAGGATTAGGATGTGTGCTTATGCAGCACGGTAAAGTGATTGCGTATGCGTCGAGATAATTGAAGGAATATGAGGTTAGATATCCTACTCATGACCTTGAGCTCGCGGCAATAGTATTTGCCTTAAAAATTTGGAGGCACTACTTGTATGGAGAGAAGTGCGAGATTTTCACAGACCATAAAAGTCTCAAGTACATATTTACGCAGAAAGAGCTCAACATGCGCCAGAGGAGATGGTTAGAACTAATCAAGGACTATGATTGTGAGATTCCCTATCATCCAGGGAAAGCCAATGTGGTGGCTGATGCCCTTAGTAGAAAGGAAAGACTCAGAATGATAACGACTTCGGAAGAATTGATAAGGGATTTGAGAGAATGGAAATAGAAGTAAAGGTAACCGGAACCGGAACTGAAAAGCTTTTTGAGATCTCAATGCAGCCAGAGTTATTGGAAAAGATCAGATTGTGCCAAGAGAAAATAATGAATGAAGGCAGAGAGTCAATGACTGGAGAGGAAATCCATACTGAGAAAGATGATAAAGGGATAATGAGGCACTCCTACCGAATTTGGGTTTCGAATGTTCAAGAGCTTAAAGATGAGATTTTGGATGAAAGCCATAGTTCAAGGTATTCCATTCACCCGGGAAGTACCAAGATGTATAGGGATTTGAAGGAGTATTACTGGTGGCCCAACATGAAGAGGGACGTAGCAGAATGGGTAAACAAATGTTTGACTTGCCAAAGGGTAAAAGCAGAGCACCAGAGACCCAGTGGACTCTTACGACCCCTGGAGATTCCCGAATGGAAATGGGAACAGATAGCGATGGATTTTGTTGTAGGCTTGCCAAGGACGAAAGCCAATCACGACGCCATTTGGGTAATTATAGACCGACTGACAAAGTCAGCTCATTTCATTCCTATCAATGAGAGATACACAGTCGATAGACTGGTGGACATTTACCTTAAGGAAATAGTGACGCGACATGGAGTCCCAGCATCCATTGTCTCAGACCGAGATCCCAGGTTCAACTCCAGATTTTGGAGGAGCTTTCAGGAATGTGCGGGGACCAAGTTAAATATGAGTACCACGTACCATCCCCAGACGGATGGGCAGAGTAAAAGGACCATCCAGACACTAGAGGATATGTTGAGAGTCTGTGCAAGTGACTTTAAAGGGAGTTGGGATGATCACTTGCCATTGATCGAGTTTTCTTATAACAATAGCTTTCATGCTAGCATTTATGAGGCCCTGTACGGAAGAAGGTGTCGATCTCCCTTATACTGGGATGAAGTGGGGGAGCGGAAGATGCTCGGACCCGAAGTGGTCCAAAGGACCAAAGATATAGTGGATCTTATCAGAGGGCGACTTGTAGCAGCCCAAGACAGACAGAAAAAATATGCAGACCTAGCCCGAAAGGACAAGGAATATGAAGTAGGGGACTTAGTACTGCTAAAGGTATCCCCTTGGAAGGGATTAATGAGGTTCAGAAGGAAAGGAAAACTAAGCCCAAGATACATTGGACCTTTTGAGATATTAAGACGGATTGGAAAGTTAGCTTACGAGCTAGCCTTACCCCCTAACTTGCAACAAGTTCATAATGTGTTCCATGTGTCAATGCTAAGGAAGTATCATCGGGATGCCAGACACATAGTGGAGTACGAGCAGGTGGATATGCAGCCAGATCTAACTTACGTGGAGAAGCCAGTAAGGATTATAGATAAGAAGGAGCAGGTGCTTCGGAACAAAGTGATCAAGCTAGTCAGAGTACTATGGCAGAATCATAATATAGAAGAATCGACTTGGGAACTAGAGAGCGCAATGCTAGAAAAGTACCTCCATTTGTTTTCTGTTTGATTCCGGGGCGGAATCCTTTTAAGGAGGGGAGACTGTAATAACCCCCAAAATTTTCAACTTTTTGTAACCCTTGTGAATAGTATTTTTGCTGAATGAGAGAACTTTTCATGCCACACTATGTAGGGGTTCTATTATGGATATTCTGAGATTTTATTAGTACTCTATATGGTATATGAGTGTATGTAAAGATCGTCAATATCCAATTCCGAACACTTTGATTTTTCCCGGAAATATACTAGATACGGAGAGAATTGAGTATAAGGTAACAGGATAAAAAGGATTTAAATTAAAGGATTATAATAGAGGATCATAAAAAGGAATATAATATATTGAGAAAGGTTATGGGAACCTAAGTAATAAGATCCCGGGTATGTTCCTTCAAACGATAAACGAAAATGAAAGTTAAGCGAACCGTATAACAGATCAGCGGTCATTAGGCAAACAATTAGGAAGTTAAGCAAAGGGATTAGAGAGAGTGATGTCACCCAACCAATGAGAAGATGACAAGGAGGGAAAGATGACATCACAACATGACATAGGCATAACATGGGAAGGAAGGAGATGTGGTGGATTTTTAACCACACAAAATCAAGGTTAAATTGGTAATTAACCAAAAACAAAACAAAACCAAATCAACCAAGCCAAATAATTCATTCTTCATCAAAAAAAAAACCAAAGCATTATTATTCAATTGCTCTCGGCTTTTTACTATTCCAAAGACAAGAAATTTCAAAAATTCAAGATCCAAGCTTCCTAAATTGGTGAGTTAATTCCCTAATCATTCTTATGCATAGTTAGGGCTATATCATGAGTTTAAGCAATCAATTATTTCTCAATCTTCTTCATTAAATCAATGAAGAAGACAATGAATAGTGTTTTTAAGTTTTTAACTTGAAATTTTTCTTGTTTTCCTTTAAGATCCAAGCATCCCTAAGACTTCTCAAAGCTTCTTAAGGCTTCCTAGCTACTCCCACCACTTCAAGGAAGGTATATCATCTCCAAACCCTAGATTCCTATGTTTAATAAGATGATTTTGATTATTATGGTGATATTGTAGCTTAATGTTTGTGGTTTAGAGTTTGGGTTGAAGTGGTATTGAAATGGAATGGTAAATCTTGTTGTTTTGGTTAAAAGAATGTAGTATAGTTAAATTCAAGCTTAGGCATAAGTATGAATGTTAAAAATTGAATTGATTGGGGCTGTTATGATGTGATAAGGATGGATGTTGGTTGTATGATTGATTTGAGGTTGAATTGGGATGGTTTTTGAATGGTTTAAAATTGGAAAATCGCGTAAACATAGCCGTCGTAACGTCCGATTTTCTTTAGACTGTTTTTGTGCATAACATTAGGACCCGAGAACCCCCTGCTAGATTATAACCATTTCCATGTCTAAATAGCTCGTGTTACGAGCTTCGTTTTGATATGTAGTTCGTTCGATTCCGATGCACGGTTTAGGAGAAACGACCGTTTCAAGTAACGGCGTTTCGCGAACGAAACATTTCCCCTCGCCTTACTTTGAAACCTTGGTTAAGGACCTTAAATGACTAATTGGGGTAAGAAACATTTATGGTAAGTGTGTTAGGCACTTGGTAAGACACTCGCGAAGGAATCGCCTTAAAACTCGTAAAGGTTAAATTATTAAAAATGGTGGAGCCGAGGGTACTCGAGTGACTTAAGAGAATCAATAAGCGCAAAACAAGCGTTAGAGTCTTAGTTAGTTAAAGTATAGATTTACAAGTGACTTTGGTTTAATTCCAACTTACTTGTTGTTTATAGGTTACCAGACTCGTCCCGAGCCTTTTATCACCCAAGTCGCTCAGGCAAGTTTTCTACCCGTTATAACTGTTGTTGTGATGTATTTGTGTATATGCATGATCTTGCGTTAAATGCATATTTCTTATAGCAAATTCTTGCGATATATTGTAGCATGTTATATGGTACATATGCATGCCTGTTTCGTATTCTTGCCATATATATCTGATTGGTTCAGTTGATAATACCTATGCTAGAGAATAGCAGTAATTTGCATATACCCTTAGTATAGGGACCCAAAGGTGAAAACATTTTCTAAAACCGGGAGTCGAGGATCCCGAGTAGATTATATATATATATATTTATATATATATATGGTTATAGTTTTCAAAACTATTAATCGAATAAGGTTTATTCGATAACTTTATTTTATTATTGAATATTATTTCGAATATTCATCCGAGGACATATGACTCCTTTATTTTATTATTGAATATTATTTGAATATTCATTTGAGGATCTATGACTCTGATTATTTGCTGAGATATATTCTTTATTTTATTAAAGAATAAGGTGTCGATAATCAAACTTATTTTCGATTATTCAAATAAAGATAGTACTTTCATATAAGTATATCTTTGGTTATTTCATATCCATTTCAAGTATAAGTCTTACAACTTCTACTTCAATTATTTGTATAAAGATTATTCTTTATGGGAATATTATTAAATAATAATATTCAGACATTTTCTAAATATATTGGGACTGATTTACTTCATTAAATCAGCATTACTCCAAACACTCTTTAAAGTGTTTTCGAGTCTTCAAAATGATTTTTAAAAGTTAGAGCGGATCCCAAAACTCATTTTTTATATATTTAAGATCTTCCTTTTAAAGGGGATTTAAATACTCGCTCAAAACCAGAGGGATCCGGCTCTGTGGTGTATTTTATATTCGCAACAAGGTTGTGGTTTTGGTAAATGAATTGATTACTTACCCAACGTTCGGGAAGTAAGTCCATCTATTTGAGTCGGCATAAGCAACATGGACTCAGTGGGCGTCCATGATAGTGTAAGTGGCTCAGTGGGAGTCCATCAAATGCATAAGTGGCTGAGTGGTAGTCCAACATAAGGTCCTATTGTGACCAGGGTGATGACCAGTGGGGAATTCGTCCATCTACTAGTAGAAAAGGTTACTTATTGGTATCTTTGCCTGATCAGCAAGATACCTGGTTTATGCCAAAATTCTTTTCCTTTCCAAAATTCATTGGATGTTTCAAACTCTGTTCATACTTTACATGACAGAGGTTTTCAGGAAATGTATAAAGAAGATGTATATGTGGATATATATATATATATCAGAACTTAATGAAGTATATCATAACTTCATTTCCTTTAATAATATTTCAAAGATTTAATCTATTCAAATCTTGTCTTGTAGTCTCATCTATGTGATGAACTGTTGAAAGCTCATTATACTTTGAACAGTGGTAGTTCAAGTAGCTTTATAAATGATATAAGTGTAGTGAAGTATCTGGTAACTTCATCCCTTGTTTTTACTTATATCTAGTAAGTAATTATCTTACACATGATAAAAGATTCTAGTAAGTATCCATTTAGATACTTATATTATTGTTATCACTATATATTATCTTGCGAGCTGTAAGGCTCACTCTTGCTTTATTTCTTCATCACACAACAACAGTTAGGAAAGATGGCCAGACTCTAGCAGACCCAGCGCAAGCGCGTGGGAAGCGTCCCGCGTCTTCCCGATGATGTTGTAGCTGCTATAGCTGCAGAGGTAGATCTATTGGTAGACCAGGCACTCTACTTTTGAGAATCAAATTATGTATAATTATAACTTGTGGAAGATAATGGCAATTAACTGTAAATTATCAAGTAATCATTTTGGGTTGTAATAACTTTTAAATTGTGGATTCAAAGACTTGTACTTATTTCAATTTCATCTCTGAGACTATAACGGGTTGTGGTGTGTGTTAGTGTGGGGTCACAGCATAAGGTTATTTATTATTAATTAAGTGAAGTGATATTGTGGAAAGAAAGACTGTGACGACCCGGATCCCCGACCCCGGATCTGGGGGTGTTACAGAACAAGCTGACCCAGTCAAGGCAAGAGCCTGGCTAAAGGAAATATAGGAATTAATTGAGATTTTAAATGATTGACGAATCACAAAAGATTGTTTTTGTCACTTACCCTCCTAAGAGAGAGGCCACCTGCTGGTGAAAGTCCAAGGAAGGCACGGAGATAGAGGTTATAATAAACTGGTTAAAGTTCAGTCAATTGTTTTCGGGAAAGTACTTCCCAAGGTTTTAGAGATAGTGTAAAAGCTTTAAGAGCCAGAACAAAGGCGGACGAATATGATGAATTATGAACCTAAGTTGTAAAAGTTGTCAAGATTCGTTCTGAGGACACGAATCCAGAATGACGGGATGTTTGAAATCAATGCTTATGTTGTGTTGGTTCATGTAATGGTTGTAATAGAAATGAAAATAAAAGACTAAAAAGGGAAGGAGTATAAAGGAATATAAAGGCAATAGAGTTTGAGGAATGATAAGGGAGTTGGGTATGAGAAAACCCTAAAGGCTCGTAGCAATAGAAATAGAAAAGTATGTAATCGTCAGGATGAGGGTGATTCACCATGAGTTAAAAAAAATTTGATGGTTGAAGGCATAAGAGATACATATATTTTATCCCCTTTAAGTTGGGAGGATTCAAGGAAACCTTGAGATAGTTCGAAGGATAATTAATGAGACGCGGATAGACTGAGGATACAAGAAAGTAAGAAATTAGGAAAATTGGATGAAGGAGTGACCTTCAAAAATGTGAAGTGAAAGACCGGGGGCATGATACCCAGAAAGGGAGACGTCAGGTATGAAAGATATCCCAACATTGAGATGACTGTTGAGATAAACAACAAAAGTAAAAATGAGGATTTATTAAGAAGAAGTTCACGTTGAACACGACCAATATCTTCCAGAATATCCATGTGATCATTACCAAATCAGGAAAAAAAAGCGGATAACTATTGTTATCTTTTGGAGGCTATATGGATTGACCTTAATTTGGATAAAGATACTATTATGAAATTGGTATAGAATATCGAGGTGGAAATGATTGAATAAGATACCCTTATCAGTGATATATGACTTGATTTATCCATGGAAGGATGTAAGTACCTTTTTAAAGGTGGAATTAAGGATATAACTTCGGTAACTTGAGATGAACCCTAGGGGAATGCATAAAGGTTGGCATTTCGCCCTTAATAGGGACAGTATGAGTTTTGATAGTATGGAACGAAGGACTAAGGTAACAACAACCTTTAAAGATCAGTAGAGAAATTTTTCAGAAGTACATAGACAATGGTTCTAGTATTAGTAAATGGTATCTTGATATGCCCTGTACCTAGGGTGTACATGATGAAGGATTTAAGGATAACCTTAGAGGTTTTACAAGGAGAAAGGTAATATTCAAAGTTCTCAAGAATAGAAATTTTGATAAAGGAATTGTGACATAATTATAATAATGCCAAGTGGGGCACATGTTAAACCATGAGAAAGTATAGATTGAACCAACGGAGGTCAGAACTGTTAAAGTAAGAAGGACCCAAGATAAAAGACGTCATAAGTATGATCGAGAGTCAGTCGTGACAATGTTCACATCTAAAGACTAAGGCAATGACTTATGGAAAAATGGTGATTTTTTTCTCACTAAGACTTAAAAAAAAGCATTTTCACACAAGCAGTGATTGGAAATGAGGTAGAAAATTTAGTTGGAGATCGTTCAAAAGACATTGATTGTAAGGAACTTTTACTATCAGGAAAGGCCAAAGAGGTGGCCGACACTTTAAATGTAAGAGGATTATTATAGGCGCTCCTGCCAGAGGAATACAGTGATAATGGTTAATTTTGTGAAGGTTGTATTATGGTGTGAAAGATTGACATTCCTTCTGATGACTGTGCGGTACTCAACCGTAATAGTAGTTTGGTAAAGATTTAATTCATGTAATCGCCGTGAGCGGGCTATCTATCTTTGAAGGTACTATCTTGAGATAGGCCAGGATCATGTTACGAAATGACCAAATGAACCTTTGAGATGCATGTCTCCTAATAAAGACATATGGTTAATAATGGTATTAACCTGCTATCGTTGTTTTCATTGAAACTCTTCTGCAATTTTATCTGCTTCACGTCATGAATGTACGTCAGGATCAGGAGTGTTCTTCATGAATCATTAACGGTGATCATGTTACCTCCTTAGAAGAATTCGATACGATATGTATGGACTCCGTATAGTTAGCTATTAAGACTTCATGGAAAACGAATGATTACAGTAGGTCAGTGGTGGACCATAGTAATGCTCCAATGAGTCTATGAATAATGAGACAATGACAACTGTGAGAGTTGTATTGGAATGGATGTTGAGATTGAGTACCACTATTCGGGTCGTGTTGACGTATAAGTTATTTTTGATAGAAAAAAAACTAGGTCGATTATTTACCTATTGAGTACTTATTCCTTCTTACGAATAGAGAGTCGTATTACTATACGAGGGAGGTTGCGATACATGCATAGAATTCTAATAACGATGATGTCTAGAATGAGATCCCAGATTCGATTTTCGATGTCGAGGGAGTTTCAATGGTGATTGTGTATAAGCTTGAGGAAGAGCATGGGTCCATAGAATGATGGACGGAATATCAAATATTTAAGCATGTGAAATGCGATGCGATAATACTGGATATTGATATATATGCGTATATGATTTGTTCTCCTATGACAAACCTCTATAGTTTAGAGGTAGATTCCAAGCCAGATATTTTGTGGCAGTATATTTTATATATATACAATTCTCTTCAGTTCATTCTTTTCTCTTCTTTTCATTTCATGTAAGTTGAGAAGAACAACCCTTCCAGAAGGGGAGGTATTGCCGAATGACTATCTGTCTGTGTGATAGAAGCCTAGTAGGATACCAAATATTGTTTAATTGCTTGTCAAGTACTAAAGGCTGGCAACCTTCTGTACTAATTATGCGATATAACAAGTGTTCATGATCATAGTGATCTCTCAATAAGTTCTTTTACTCCTATATGATTGATCAAACTTTGGAAAATAGAAACAGCTGAAAAATGAGTAGTAAAGTTATGGTGGTATTCGGAATGGAAATGCGTTCGTGATACTGAGGTTGACATGGTTATTAAAAGGTTATAGAATGCTAACGAGCAAAAGTATAACCAGTATAATATTAGGTGCGGAAGATAGTAATGACTACGAACAAGAAAAGAAGGAGTATTGAGAAGCAAAAGCTATAATGCTAGAAGCTATGATGAGAGTCTGTGCAATAGACTTGAAAGAATTTGAAATGGTCACTTAACACGGATTGAGTTTTCTTACGACAATAGATCATATGTCATTATCGAGGTATCACCTTATGAGATCCTTGAGGGAAGACAATGTCGATCTCCCTTATGTTAGGATAAAGTTGTAGAACGCAAGATGCTCGGACCCGCAGTAGTCCAAAGGACCAAGGATATAATAGATCTAATCAGAGGATGGCTGATAGTAGCCCAAGATGGACACACGAAGTATGTTGATTTAACACGAAATGACAAAGAGTAGGAAGTAGGGGACCTAGTGATGTTATAGGTATTCCCTTGGAAAGGATGGATGGGGTTCAAAAAGAAAGGAAAGATAAGCCTACGAATTGTTGGACCCTTTGAGGTATTAAGACGTATTGGGAAGTTAATATATGAGCTAGCCTTACTTCGAACCTTAGCAAGTTCATAACGTGTTCCATGTATCAATGTTAAGGAAGTGTAATCCGGATGCCAGACAAATAGGGGCATATGAGCGCATAGACATGCAACCAGACGTAACCTATATGGAGCAACCGGGAAGGGTTATAGATCGATAAAGAACAAGTGCTTAGGAGAAGTGTTATCAAACTAGTCAGAGTTTGATGGTAGAACCACAATGTGGGAAAATTACGTGAGAGTTAGAAAGTGCAATGCTAAGAGAGTATCCCTATTCATTTTCTATCTGATTCCGGGACGGAATCCTTTTAAGGAGGGGAGACTGTAATAACCCCAATTTTTTGAACTTTTTGTAACCCTTATGAATAGTGTTTTTGCTGATTATGCTGAATAAGAAAAATTTTCATGCCACACTATGTAGAGGTTCTTTTATTGTTATTCTGAGATCTTATTAGTACTCTATATGGTATATAAGTGTATGTAAAGATCGTCAGAATCCAAATTCGAATACTTTGATTTTTCCCGAAAATCCACCAGATACCGAAAGAATTGAGTATAAGGTAACATGATAAAAAGGATTTAAATTCAAGGATTATAAGAGAGGATCATAAAAGGAATATAATGTATTGAGAAAGGTTAAGGAGACCCAAGTAATAAGATCCCGGGTATGATCCTTCAAACGATAAATGAAAACGAAAGTTAAGTGAACCGTATAACAGATCAGCGGTCATTAGCCAAGTAATTAGGAGCTAGTCAAAGAGGTTAGTGATGATGATGTCACCACACCAACAAGAAGAGGACAAGTGTGGGTGGATGACATGGGAGGATGACATAAGCATGACCAAAAAGGAAGGAAGGTTGGTTGATTATAAACCACACAAAAATTCACCATGGTTAAAAGGTAATAAATCAAAACAAAAGTGGATCAACCAAGACAAACAAATCAAAAACACAAAAAAACACAATTTGACTCCCATTTTCTTCAAGAAGCTCTCGGCTTCTTTCTTAAGAAATGGGAAGTCCAAGCTCCTCCACTTGCTAATTTACAAGGTAATTATCCTAGCTTCTCCTAGTTAAGTTACATACTTCCTAGGAATCTTAGCTTCAAAATCCTTTCCTAGCATTTCCTATAAATCATTCAAGAAGATGGTGAATAGTACTTTCTTGAATTTAATTTTTGTGTTCTTGATTTCTTTGAAAGATCAAGCTGGTAGGAGGTTAGATCAAGGCTTCTTAAGGCTTCCTAGCTACTCTAATCACTCCAAGGAAGGTATAACCCCTCCAAACCCTAACTTTACTTTGAGCATTAGGTTTGGTTTTGTTTGTTATGGTTCATGAGAGGCATGGTTGTTGTGTATTTAGCGATTGGTTGGTTTTGTGATATTTTTGGAATGGTGGATCTTGGTAATTAGTTAATGAACTTAAGTAAGCTTTTAGTTCGTGATTGGGAAGTAGTATAAAGTGGAAACCTTGAGATGTTGGGGGCTGTTGTAGTAGTATATGGATGAAGTTTGGTTGTAACAATGATTGTGGGTTGATTGTGGATTGAATTAGAGTAGTATAAAATTTGGTAATCGCGTAAACATAGCCGTCGTAATGCCCGATTTACTTTAGACTGTTTTTGTTCTTAACATCAGGACCCGTGAACTAACTGTTAGGTTTTGAACATTTCCATGATTAGATAGTTCATGTTACGAGCTTCATTTTGATATGTGGTTCATTTGAATCCGATGTACGGTTTAGGAGAAACGACTGTTTTAAGTAACGGCGCTTCGCGACCGAACCATTACCCCTCGCCTTACTTTGAAACCTTGGTTAAGGACTTTAAATGACTAATTGGGGTATGAAAGTTATGTTATGTGGATTAGGCAGTTGGTAAGGTACTCGCGAAAGAATCGCCTTAAAACTCTTATAGGTTAATTTATTAAAAATGGTGGAGCCGAGGGTACTCGAGCGACTTAAGTGAATCGTTAAGCGCGAAAGCGAACGTTAGGGGTCTAATTGGTTAAAGTCTAGTTTCTTAAGCGACCGGGGATTAATTTTGACTTATGTTGTTGTTCATAGGTTATCGGACCCACTCTAAGCTTAAGTCTATCCGGGAACACTCAGGCAAGTTTTCTACCCGTTATACTGTTGTTGTGATGTATATATGTATATGCATTATCTTGTGATAGATGCATGATGGTTAATTGGAAAATCTTGCGATATATTGGAGCATGCTGATATGGTTTATATGCATATCTGTTTCGCAATCTTGATATCTATCTGTTGATTCCAATGCTTATAATTGCATAATACCTATGCTAGAGATAAGCAGTAGTTGCGTATACCCTTAGTATAGGGGACCCAAAGGCAAACACTTTCTAAAACCGGGAGTCGATGTTCCCGAGTATAACATTGTTAGGAATATGTGTATTAGTTTGATGATAAGTTAAACAAAACACTTAAGTAGAAATCTAGTGTTTGTAGCCTCAACGGATAAGACCATCTTGGCTATCCGTTGAAGTAGTAGCTTTACTTAGCAATAAGTTCAGTATTGTAGCACATTTCATTCTCTGGATTCAAGTTGTAATTCTTAGATGTTGTAGGAAATTATCAGTCATGTTGACTACTAGTGGATATGCAAATAGGAGGGCTAATTGTAAATATTTCATGCCTTGTAATTTTGTATAAGTGAAGAAGTATCAACTGATATTGAAGACCTTCAACGGTTAAGAAACAAAGCTTCAACGGATTTCTCTAAAGCTTCAATGGATAATATCCATCAACGGATAAGTGCTTCAACGGATAAAGACTTTAACTGCTAATGCATCAACGGATAAAGCTTCAACGGATAAAGCCTCAACGGATAAGGCATCAACGGATGAAAGCCTCAACGGATGCTTAGTTCATTAGCAGTTGATAGTGACAATTCATAAGCTGTCAGAGGCACATGGGTTGACAGAGACAAACTGGAATGTGGAAGCCTCTAGGAGGAATCAAGAAAATGCAGCATTTCCATTCTGGTGCAAACAAGGAAGTATTCAAAGATTAACAGCTAAGCCTAAATTGCATTGGATAGAGAAATGAAGAAGAAACATGTGAAGAGCCTTTTTAATTGTATTTTACAGTTTTGTTTTCACTTGTAAACTTGGTGATATATAAACCAAGTAGCAGCTAGTAATTATAAAAGAATTTTCTAGAGCTGTTTAGAAAAATCTAGAGAGAAAATCATCTAGTTTGTACTAGGAAGCAGCTGTGATTTAATTCTTTGAATCATAGATTTTCTGAAATAACACATCTCTGGTGGAACAACAAATCCACCAGAAAAGTTTTTAAGTTCTCTGTGTTCTTTACATTTGTGTTTGAATATATATCTGTCTACATTAGGTTCAAGCAATTCACACACACTTGCTCTCAAAAACACTTAGCCTTAGAAACTGCTCAAAACTTGAAAAAGTTTTGAGATTTACATTCAACCCCCCTTCTGTAAATCTCATTGTTAGTCCACTGGGAATAACAATTGGTATCAGAGCAAGCTCTTAACATACAAAGAGTTTAAAGATCTATTCTACTAACATCATGAGTAAGAAGGATATTGGTGTAAAGATTCCAATCTTGGAAATAGATAACTATCATCATTGGAAGGTGAAGATGCATTTACATCTTCTCTCTCAAGATGAAAGCTACATCAACTGCATTGAAAATGGTCCTCACATCCCTCACAGGGTGGCCACAACTGCTACTGCAACAGTTGCTATTGGACAGTCTATTCCCAAGCCAAAAGCAGAATGGACTGTTGAAGATATTGAAGAGGTTCACAAGGACAAGAAAGCCATGAACATTCTGTTTAATGGCCTGGATCAAGATATGTTTGACAATGTCATTAACAGCCAAACTGCTAAGGAAATTTGGGATACTGTGCAGCTTATCTGTAAAGGCACTGAGAAAGTTAGAGAAAACAAAATGCAGCTTCTCATTCAACAGTATGAATATTTTCATTTTGAAGAAGGAGAATCATTGAATGATACCTTCAACAGATTTCAGAAACTGTTGAATGGATTGAAGCTGTATGGAAGAGTGTACCAAGTCAAGGACTCTAATTTAAAATTTCTAAGGTCTCTACCAAAGGAATGGAAGCCTATGACTGTTTCTCTAAAAAATTCTCAAGATTATAAGGACTTCACACTTGAAAGATTATATGGAATTTTGAAGACATATGAACTTGAGATAGAGCAAGATGAGCTGTTGGAAAAGGGGAAGAGAAAAGGAGGATCAGTTGCACTTGTAGCTGACAGTGAGAAGGTTGAAACCAGGAATGAGGAGAAGACAATGCCAAGTCTCAAAATTGGCACAAGCAAATTAGAATCAAGCAAGGGTAAAAAGCAAGTAGCTGAGGATGAAAACAATTCCAGTCAGGATGACTCTGATGATGTTGATGAATATCTGGCCTTTCTATCCAGGAGGTTTGCAAAGATGAAGTTCAGGAAAAATACAAAATTCACTAAGCCAAACAAAAACATGGTGGACAAATCCAAGTTCAAATGTTATAACTGTGGCATTAGTGGACACTTTGCAAGTGAGTGTAGGAAGCCAACCTCTGATAAGAAGAAATTTGAGCAAGTTGATTACAAAAAGAAGTACTTTGATTTGCTCAAACAAAAGGAAAGAGCTTTTCTCACTCAAGATGACTGGGCAGCAGATGGAGTCAATGAAGATGATGATATGGAATATGTCAACCTAGCCCTGATGGCTAATTCTGATGAAAATGAAACTAGTTCATCAAGCAACCAGGTAATTACTACTAATCTCTCTCAGCTTTCTAAAAATGAATACAATGAAGCAATAAATGATATGTCAAATGAATTATATCATTTGCGAGTTTCCCTTAAATCACTAGCCAAGGAAAACACTAGGATCAAAGAGAATAATGTGTTTTTAAGTGATAGGAATGTTGTGTTAGAGGATTAGGTAATTGAGCTTGAAAAGATTAAACTTAAATGCTTGATTGTTGAGAGTGAACTAGAAGAAGCTGTTAAGAAAGTAGAAATTCTTTCTAAACAGTTAGAAAGTGAGCAAGAGGTAATCAAGGCCTGGAAAACATCTAGGGATGTTAGTGTTCAGATTGCCAAGGTTCAGGGAATTGAATCATTCTGTGAGGATGCCTGGAAGAAAAACAAAAAGGAGTTAGAATTAATTGATGGATTATCAACGGATGTGAAATCAACGGATGTTGAAAGTTATCCATTGAAGGAAGAAAAGAGCATCCGTTGAAGGCTCATCAATTAAAACAGGCAAGTAATTTTAAAAATAAAAATCTCAATAAGAAGGATGATTCAACTTTCAAGAACTTTGTCAAAGAAGGAGCTAGCACATCCAAAGATGTCAGTAAGATGAATATAGGACACATGACTTTAGATCAGCTGAAAAATAGGCTTAAGTTGGTTGAGGATAAGAAGGAAACTAAAAGAAAATCTAAAAGAAATGGGAAGGTAGGGATTAATAAACATAACAATTACACACCTGATAGGTATGCTCCTAGAAAAAGCTGTGTGCATTGTAAAAGTGTTAATCACCTATCTGATAATTGCAAATCTGTTAAAAATGCTCCCATGCCTTCAAATCCCTCCATGCCTAACATGTCCATGTCACCTCTGCATGCTATGTCTGTTATGTCTCATCAGAATCCCAATCCACATTTTGCAAACATGCCATATATTAATAATCCTTATTTTACTGCATTTAGTATGCCTCAAATGCCATACAATATGCCTATGTGGAATAACATGTTTGCACAATCTATGCCTTATCAAATTCAATCAAATGTGCTAAATGATTCTGTGACTAACCCTACACTTCAACCAACCACATCTAAGATCAAGGTTGACCCAAAGTTACCTAAGTCAAAAGATGCAGGAGGAATGAAGTCTAGGAAAAAGACTAACAAGGCTGGACCCAAGGAAACTTGGGTACCAAAATCAACTTGATTGATTTTGTTGTGTGCAGGGAAAAAGAAGGAATCTATGGTACTTGGACAGTGGCTGTTCAAGACACATGACAGGAGATTTCACCCTGCTCACAGAGTTTAAGAAGAGAGCTGGCCCTAGCATAACTTTTGGAGATGACAGCAAAGGATTCACTATGGGATATGGCTTAATTTCAAAATAAAATGTCATCATTGATGAAGTTGCATTGGTTGATGGTCTCAAACACAATTTATTGAGCATCAGTCAACTATGTGATAGAGGGAATACTGTTTCCTTCAATTCTGAAGCCTATATTGTCACAAGTAAGAAGGAAAATAAAGTGGTTCTAACTGGAGTTAGAAAAGGGAATGTGTACTTATCTGACTTCAACTCTACAGATGCAGAATCCATTACTTGTCTTCTCAGCAAAGCAAGTCCAGTTGAAAGTTGGCTATGGCACAAGAAGCCGTCCCATTTGAATTTTAAGACAATGAATGATCTAGTCAAAAAGGACTTAGTTAGAGGAATGCCACTAGTAGAATTCACAAGGGATGGTTTGTGTGATGCTTGTCAGAAAGGAAAGCAAAAGAAAGTATCATTCAGTAAGAAGCTTGAATCTGCAATTGATGAACCATTACAACTGCTACACATGGATCCTTTTGGACCAGTCAATGTATTGTCAATCTCAAGAATAAGATATTGCCTAGTGATTGTAGATGATTTCTCAAAGTTTTCATGGGTTTATTTTCTTGGATCAAAGGATGAAGCTAGTGAAATCATTATCAATCATATCAAGCAAGTCAACAATCATCCTGATTTCAAAGTAAGGAATATTAGGAGTGACAATGGAACTGAGTTCAAGAATTCAACCATGAAGTTGTTCTGTGAAGAAAATGGGATCATGCATGAGTTCTCAGCTCCAAGGACCCCACAACGAAATGGTGTGGTAGAAAGGAAGAACAGATCACTAATTGAAGCTGCAAGGACAATGCTTGAAGAGTCAAAACTCCCAACTTACTTTTGGGCTGAGGCTGTTAACTGTGCATGTTACACTCAGAATATTTCTCTAATCAATCAGGAAAAAGGCATAACTCCCTATCAATTATTCAAGAGAAGAAAACCAACTTTAAACTTTCTGCATGTCTTTGGTTGCAAATGCTACATCTTAAGGAATCAATCTGATCACAAAGGGAAGTTTGATGCAAATGCTGACGAAGGAATATTTGTTGGTTATCCTGCTGGAAAATCATATAGGGTCTACAATCTAAGAACCAACATTGTCATGGAATCTGTGCATGTTGTGTTTGATGATAAAAAGATTGATGGACTAACAGATGAGGGACATCATGAAGGACTCAAATTTGACAATATTGAGATATATTGTGATGATAGTGAAGATGAGAATGATGAAGAAGGCATCTCAAGAAGAATTTAAAATCTGCCTTTGGATAATGCACAGAATGCTGCATCCGTTGAAAGTCATAATTCAGCTTCCGTTGAAAGAGGCAATGCAGCATCCGTTGAAAGACAAAGTGCATCATCCGTTGAAGTTCATAATGAAGCATCCGTTGATCACGGTCTGTCAATGGATAATCAATTCACTTCATCAGTTGATAGAGCTCCCAACTCCTTTCAAAGGATCAACAACTCAGGGGGAGTGTCAACCAATCAACATTCTATCTCACATCATGACAATACTGAGGCAACCTCATCTAGAGCTGATCTACCATCTCAAAGGAAATGGACCAAGAATCACCCTTTTGAACTGATCATTGGTGATGCTACATCTAAAGTGCAAACTAGAAGGGCTACTCAAGATGAATGTCTGTATAGTAGCTTTCTATCACAGGAGGAACCTAAGAGAGTAGAAGAAGCTCTATTGGATCCAGATTGGATTTTAGCAATGCAAGAGGAGCTAAACCAATTTGAGAGGAACAAAGTATGGAAGCTGGTACCCAAGCCAAAGAACAAGAGTTCTATTGACACAAAACGGGTATTCAGAAACAAGATGGATGAAAATGGCATTGTCATAAGGAATAAAGCCAGATTGGTTGCTAAAGGCTATTCTCAACAAGAGGGAATAGATTTTGATGAAATATTTGCTCCAGTTGCCAGACTTGAAGCCATCAGAATCTTTCTAGCCTATGCAGCCCATGCTAATTTCAAAGTCTATCAAATGGATGTCAAGAGTGCATTTCTAAATGGGGAATTGGAGGAAGAAGTTTATGTAAGCCAACCTCCAGGATTTGAAGATCCAAACTTTCCAGACTATGTGTATTATCTGTTGAAAGCACTCTATGGACTAAAGCAAGCACCTAGAGCCTGGTATGAGACTTTGTCAAAATTTCTTCTAGATAATCACTTCACAAGAGGTACTGTTGACAAAACTCTTTTCTTTAGAAATATTAATGGCTCTACAATACTTGTTCAAATTTATGTAGATGATATTATATTTGGATCTACAGATGATAAGCTTTGTAAAAAGTTTGCTAAGTTAATGCAAAGTAAATATGAAATGAGCATGATGGGAGAGCTAACTTATTTTCTTGGTTTACAAGTTAAACAAGTTAGTGGTGGAATTTTCATTAGTCAAACTAAATATATTTATGATCTTTTAAAGAAGTTTGACTTAATGGACTGTTCATCTGCAAAAACTCCCATGGCCAGTGCCACCAAGCTTGAATTAAACAAGGCTGAAAAGTCTGTGGAAATTTCAAGTTATAGAGGCATGGTTGGCTCACTTTTATATTTAACTGCTAGTAGACCTGATATAATGTTTTCTACATGTCTCTGTGCTAGATTTCAAGCTGACCCTAAAGAATCTCACTTAGTAGCTATTAAAAGAATCTTCAGATATCTCAAAGGGACTCCAAATCTAGGAATTTGGTACCCCAGAGAGTCTGGTTTTGATCTAATTGGCTACTCAGATGCAGATTATGCAGGCTGCAAAATAGACAGGAAAAGCACAACTGGAACCTGTCAATTTCTAGGGAACAAGCTTGTGTCATGGTTCAGCAAGAAGCAAAATTCTGTTTCTACATCAACAGCTGAAGCTGAGTACATTGCTGCTGGTAGTTGCTGTGCACAGATGCTATGGATGAGGAATCAACTATTTGACTATGGTTTAACTGTTGACAAAATTCCAATATTCTGTGACAACACCAGTGCCATTTCCATTACTGAAAATCCAGTGCAGCACTCAAGAACCAAGCACATTGATATCAAGTACCACTTTATTAGGGAACATGTGATGAAAGGTACAGTGGAACTTCATTTTGTTCCAAGTGAAAAGCAGATTGCAGACATATTTACCAAGCCACTTGATGAATCAACATTCACAAGATTAGTAAGTGAGCTAGGTATGCTTAATTATTCATAAATCTATGTCCTCTTTATAATCTGCCTTGAAGCCTGAAATGAATTTGCTGCAAGAACAAAGTTGGCTTTAAGTAAGACTTATTCTATCAACGGATATTCCCTATCCGTTGAAAGCCAAAATTGTTCTATCAACGGATATTCATCATCCGTTGAAAGACAAATACATTTCTGGTAATTTTATCCCTCAACGGATAAAATAGTGTTGATCATCAACGGATAACTATTTACCTTATCCGTTGAAGTGTCACATCAGTTACTTTAAGTGAGTCACAGCCGTTGATTCTTTTACTTAACCGTTGATACAGATATACACTGTTGTATATATTTATATTAAAGGCAGTTTTCAGAATTTCTACAGTTTTTTTTATTCTTAAACGGCTGTAATTTATTTAAAAGTATCATTTAATCAGTTTATTTACGTGTTAATTCACGAAAGTATAAAAGCCCATTGAATTCTAATTTTCACTTTACGCTTTCTTGCAATTTTTATTCTCCTTCTCTCCCAAAATTCTCAAGTTTTTCTCTGCAACATCTACTCACAACAATGGCACCAGTAGTCAAAATTATGTCTCAATCTGGATTTGTTTATGAAAAGAATAATTTCGTAGCTTTGGTTGAAAAGAATGAAGCCCATTCTGATTATCACAAGATGATGGACTTCATCAAAAACTGCGAACTAAGCTATACAATGCTGGAAGCCCCAACCATCTACTGTGAGGTGATTGAGGAGATTTGGACAACTGCAGAGTTCAACTCCACAGATATGACTATTGCCTTCTCTCTCAAAGGTAAGGATTATTGCATTAACTGTGATGATATACAGTCTTGCTTTAAGTTGCCTGAGAATAATGCCATGACACCACACACTGATAAAGATGTATCTGCTATGTTAGATTCCATAGGCTATGCTTTTGATTCTGCTAGTTTAGGTAGTATTAGAAGGAAGGGCCTTAGGAAAGAATGGAGTTTTCTTGGAGATGCCTTTATCAAGGTTTTCTCTGGGAAGATTAGCAATTTTGATGCCATAACTTCATCTCTTGTTAATATGCTCTATATGCTAGTTTCTGATAGGTACTTTAATTTTAGCAACTGTGTCATGCTAGAATTAGGTTCCAGATTAGGTAACAAAGCTAATAGACCACATAACATCTACTATGCTAGATTCTTTATGTTATTGGCTAACCATGTTGCTGAAGGATTGGTCATATCTAATGAGAACAATAAATTCAAGTGCTGGGCACAAGAGAAAAGGGTCCTTGCAGACCTTTTGAGAATGAACCTCAACAGCCAGGTGCCATTGGTATATTTGCCAATCATGAATGCACCACAGGTAAGTGAGGTAAACACTTCTATAACTCCTACTGTTTCCGACCCCATTGTTTCTTTGCCTTCCAGTGTGGCAATGGAATCTGTGTCTTTGTCCAAATAGGTTCCTACCAAAGCCACCAAAACTAAAATTTCAAAACACAAGTCAAAGAAAATCACCTCTGTTGTCTCTCAAAAGACAACAGTTGTAACAACTACCATAAACCCTGAAGGGAGTGAACAGGGTGTGAGTGGTGAGGGGAGGGGTGAACATCAAGAAACCCCCCAGGATAAGGTGGGAGAGGTGAGTGGTACCCCAGCCAGCCAAGCCACAGTCTCTCAAAAGACTGTGGTGGTTCAAAAGGAGTCAAACACATCCTTAGTTGCATCCTCCCAAAAGGGTGCAACTATTGAAAATAGTCCCCAACCAGGGACACAGAACAAAAGAGGGAGGGACACTGAAGCCACAAATTCACCAATCAAAGCCTTTTCAAGAAAGAAGAAGGCCAAGACCCTAGTTTCCATACAAGGGGCACACACAGCACATATACATCCACCTGTATCTTTTCCTTCTCAAATTTAGCTTGATGTGACTCCAGTAAATGTGGAGTCACAGCCCCATTCTCTCATAATAGAAACACATTCATCATCAAACTCTCCATCACCCTCTCTGGATGTGGATATGATATTCACATCACTTCCTGATTCTCCCTCATTAAAACTCAGGGAGGAGCCCCACTCAAAAACTGATGATCATCATCTTTTAGATGATTTGTTGGATCATCAGCCAATTCTTTCAGATATGGTTGAAAAATCTGTGTCACCTCACTTAAAATCAATTTACACAGATTCAACAATTATGTCACTTTCTATATCTACATCTTTTCCTTCTTCAACGAATATCTCTCATCCGTTGACAAGTGGTTGTTCTTCGACGGATAAGCTTAATAGCAGTTATCCGTTGATACCATCAGTTTCCACTTTAACGGATACTCCCTATCCGTTGATGGTCTCTCCACATATAACAGAAACAACTCCAACTGTAGAAGACATGGTTACTGTACAATCACTTTTAGGTTTGAGGGAAGGGAGTGATATTTTGACTGAGAGGCTGGGTTGCTCCCAGGCAAAAGGAGAGGTTGAGAGTCATCATATGCATGCTATTTCTTCCAGCATGGCACAAGTGAGTGAGGGGAGTGCCACCTTAGAAGATGAGGGTGAGGGTGTGGGTGTGTGTGAGCCAGGGGGAGCCCCTGATGCAAGAAAATAGAGAAAATGAGAGAAAGGCAGGTACAGAAGCTATAAGGGTGGATCTAGCCATTGCTAGTGAGTCAATGATAGTGGATGATGCAGAAAAGGAAAGACAATTTCAGCAACATTACAAAGCTGTAATTGATAACATTTCCTTGGATGCTGACACTTTTACTCACCCTGTTCCAGCCTATCAATTATTGGCTGCTTAGGGCAATGTGGAGGCAGAACAGACTTTGCACATTGTACACACTTCAGAATCTCTTCTCAGAGACAAAGCTGCTGTTAACAGGCTGCCTTCTCAAGCTGGTGAGCAATCTGAAGAATTTGGAGTAAATTCTAATGATGATGACTCTAATTCTTTGGATGAAAGCATGAACTTAGGGGGAGTAGCAGGCCCAAGTTCTGTTCCAGGTCTACCTGATTGGGCATGGGCAAAGGCATCTACACCAGGAGAATTTGGTGTCACTTTGGTCAGGCAAGTAATGTCTATTCAAAAGGCCCTTCAGGAGACTACAGATGCTGGTACCAAGGCAATTCTTCAAGCTCATCTGGACTCTCTGCATCTCTTGCAGTTGCAGCATTTCAAACAGAATCAAAGTGTGGATGAACTCAAGCAGGACATTGCTGATCTGAAATCCTACAATGCTGAGAAGTTGGATTCAGTCATGCCTTATGGTACTATGCAAGATTTATTGGGGAGACTGAGGAAAGAATCTGATGCTGACAAGAGGCTGGCCAGATTGGAAAACAGAGTTCAGATCATTGAAGACTCTATGGTCACCATTCTTCAGAATCAACAAACTCAGACAAATCTCCTAATGCAGCTGGCAAAAGCACAAGGCTTGACCCCTACCCTTGATGATAACAAAAAGGGGGAGAATAAAAGGGAAGGGGAAGGAGAGCCATCAACAACTGTTCAAATATCTCAAGTGCTAGTTCCTGCCATCACCACTTCTCCAATTATTCAAATCAAAGGAAAGCTTGATGGAATTGATCTAATCCAGATAGCAGCAGCTGAATTGCAAGTCAAAGAGCAAAGGAGGAAAATTGATGAAAAGATGCTACAAATTTTTGGCTCTACAACTTCTAAATCACAATCTGTGAAGCATAGCACAAAGGTGGAACCAATTATTATGGAGCTCAAGCCAGTAAGGGGGAATAAGGTTGGAGAGACTTCTTCCAAGAATCTGAAACCTATGATTCTCAAGCCCAACAACAGATCCAATAAGGACTCTACAAAGAATCCTCTAAGCCTTGCTCAGATGAAAGAAGTGGATTTTCCTATTCCAAAGCCTGATAAAGACAAGGTTTTGGGTGGAAGTATCATAAAGCACAAAGAGACCATGGATGTGGTTATAAGGAGGAACATGGCTGTTATCTTTTGAGAGGGAAAGAGCATCTGTGTGATGCAAGGACATCCCAAATTCTCAATAGCCAAGAGGGAAGAAACCAGAAGGTTGAAGGAAGAAGCCAAAAAGCTAAAGGCTGACAAAAGAGCACAAGCAAAGCTTGAAAAACAGCTACAGTCAAGTCAAGCTGAAGAAAAGAAAGAAATTGAAGACAAAAGTGAAGATGAAGGTATGGGGGACATCGTTGATAATGATATGGAAGAAAGAAGTAAGGAAAAAGAGGAATGGCAGAAAGGGAACAGAAAGAAGGCCAATGCAAAGAGAAAGATGGTAGATGAGACTGAAGAAACCCAATCAAAATCCAAACCACTACCCTCTATTCCTGAACCCATTGTGCCTGACCCCTTCATAAACATTCATGGTGAAACAATCATTCCTAAGGAGGAACCAATTGATTGGGACACCATCAAATTGCCCACCTTCTTAACCTCTTCTCCACCATCAAAGAAGCAGAAAAGAAGAATCAAATCAACACCCTCTAAAACCTCAATCAAATTCACTCAAAAGCCTAAGCCTAAGCCACAAGCCTCTAAGGATGATTATGTTCACATTTGTGACATAAAAGAATTTTCAGACATTGAACTCTATCTGGATGAGCTGGATGAAGTAAGGGGAATAGCTGCCTACAGACAGCTACCAGAAAGACTAGTGTTCAAATACAAAGGAAGCGGGGAAAGAACTTGGCCTCTCTACAGGATTCTGAATGAAGGCTACTCTACCTTGGTTAGAGTCTACTCAGCCATACAAAGGGATTCTGGCTTTACCAGGACTGCCAAGACTGAGATTCTTAACAAGATTGCCAGCATAAGGAAAACTTGGTGGGAGCCCAATGCCTTGCCTAGAACATTACTCATTCAAGAAAGAGGAATTACAGTTCACAAATCATCTCATTGGTTGATGGAGTTCAGAGACAACAAAGGAGTCAGAAGATATTTCAGACTTGAAGATCAGCTCAAGATTGCCAGTAATTAAACTCTCAAGGATATGCAATCTAAGTTGGACATCAATGAAGAAGATGAAGCTGAGTTCTACAGACAACTTCAACTTCAAATAAAGGAGAATGACAGGAGGCTAGGAAAGAAAACAAGGGATCAAAGGAAAAGAAATTAATCTGTTCAGGCTAAAGGAGCATCCTTGGAAACAATGTAATTCTTCAATTCCATATCAGCATACACATTTTTGCAGCACTTTTGAATTTCTGCTTTATTACAGTTAATATATTTGTCAAGTGTTTTGTTATCATCAAGCTAAACCCAAATTTATGCCTACAGTTCTAGTAGACATAAATAGGGGGAGATTGTTAGGAATATGTGTATTAGTTTGATGATAAGTTAAACAAAACACTTAAGTAGAAATCTAGTGTTTGTAGCCTCAACGGATAAGACCATCTTGGCTATCCGTTGAAGGAGTAGCTTTACGTAGCAATAAGTTCAGTATTGTAACACATTTCATTCTCTTGATTCAAGTTGTAATTCTTAGATGTTGTAGGAAATTATCAGTCATGTTGACTACTAGTGGATATGCAAATAGGAGGGCTAATTGTAAATATTTCATGCCTTGTAATTTTATATAAGTGAAGAAGTATCAACTGATATTGAAGACCTTCAACGGATAAGAAACAAAGCTTCAACGGATGTCTCTAAAGCTTCAACGGATAATATCCATCAACGGATAAGTGCTTCAACGGATAAAGACTTCAACTACTAATGCATCAACGGATAAAGCTTCAACGGATAAAGCCTCAACGGATAAGGCATCAACGGATGAAAGCCTCAACGGATGCTTAGTTCATTAGCAGTTGATAGTGACAATTCATAAGCTGACAGAGGCACATGGGTTGACAGAGACAAACTGGAATGTGAAAGCCTCTAGGAGGAATCAAGAAAATGCAGCATTTCCATTCTGGTGCAAACAAGGAAGTATTCAAAGATTAACAGCTAAGCCTAAATTGCATTGGATAGAGAAATAAAGAAGAAACATGTGAAGAGCCTTTTTAATTGTATTTTACAGTTTTGTCTTCACTTGTAAACTTGGTGATATATAAACCAAGTAGCAGCTAGTAATTATAAAAGAATTTTCTAGAGCTGTTTAGAAAAATCTAGAGAGAAAATCATCTAGTTTGTACTAGGAAGCAGCTGTGATTTAATTCTTTGAATCACAGGTTTTCTGAAATAACACATCTCTGGTGGAACAACAAATCCACCAGAAAAGTTTTTAAGTTCTCTGTGTTCTTTACATTTGTGTTTGAATATATATATGTCTGCATTAGCTTCAAGCAATTCATACACACTTGCTCTCAAAAATACTTAGCCTTAGAAACTGCTCAAAACTTGAAAAAGTTTTGAGATTTACATTCAACCCCCTTCTGTAAATCTCATTGTTAGTCCACTGGGAATAACAAACATATATATATAAGATATAGTTTTCAAAACTATTAATCGAATAAGGTTTAGTCGATAACTTTATTTTATTTAATGAATATTATTTAAATATTCATTCGAGGACTTATGACTCTGTTTATTCTATTTAATGAATATTATTTGAATATTCATTCGAGGACTTATGACTCCGATTATTTACTAATTAATATTCTTTATTTTATTAAAGAATAATGTGTCGATAATCAAACTTACTTTTGATTATTCAAATAAAGATAGTACTTTCGTATAAGTATATCTTTGGTTATTAAATATTCATTTCAAGTATAAGTTTTAAAACTTCTACTTCAATTATTTTTATAAGGATTATCCTTATGCGAATATTATTTAAATAATAATATTCAGATATTTTCTAATATATTGGGACTGATTTATTTTATTAAATCAACATTACTCCAAACATTCTTAAAAATGTTTTCGAGTCTTCAAAATGATTTTTAAAAGTTAGGGCGGATCCTAAAACCCATTTTTATATTTAAGATCTTCCTTTCGAAGGGGATTTAAATACTCGTTCAAAACCTGAGGGATCCGGCTCTGTGGTGTGTTTTATATTCGCAACGAGGTTGTTGTGTTGACAAAAGAGTTTTTGATTACTTACCCAACACTCAGGAAGTAAAATTCTGGGAACAAGTTAATCCATTAACAGGCATTGCCTGGGAAATATCGGTGAGTTTTCCTTTCCAACTAGATATGACTTCTTAGTGGAGCCTTATCAACAAGTTTCTACTTGGGGAAAGGGAGAACAAGCTTTACGTTTCAGGGTCATAGATTTCATCTGAACTAGGAGTGGCGTAAGTGGTCGAGTGGCGCCGGCCCAGCCTTATTATATTGGCCCAAATGGCCTGGAAGTTCCGCTAAGACGGTCCATTCCTTAGGAGTCCAGTGTTCGGTTGAAAAGTAAATCCGACAGGTTCTCCTCTACATGTAGAAAATGGTGGGGTTGCACTACTACGACTGATCATCGTAAGTGGTCTTCCTGGCACGGCAAACTCCCGTAATGAGTTCATCATCCAATTGGATATTTCTGCAACACTACCCGGAGCATTTCGGTCGAAAGGCTACGAATGGGTGGTTGCCGAAGCATTGACAGGGTTAAACAATTATAATGGTGTTTCCATCAAATGAAGTATCTCATAACTTCATTTCATTCAATAATATTTCAAGGATTGAATCTATTCAAGTCTTATCTTGTAGTCTCATCTATGTGATGAACTTTTGAAACTGATTATAACTTGAACGGTGGTAGTTCAAGTAGTATTTCGGAAAGATATAGGTATATTAGGGTATCTTGTTACTTCATCTTTTCAACTTATATCTGGTTATTGATTATCTTATGCATGACAAAGATTTTTAGAAAAACGTTGAGACAAGGTTAGATATATTAGATCACCTTGCAACGATATTTTATATAGTTATAAGCTAGAACTCTGTGTATACTATACAGGTCAGAGGATTTCAAAGATTGTGAAAAGTATATATGTATCTATACTGAATATTTTGCGAATTGGTCGCATAAGAGATCAAACTTGGTTCATTTCTTTCGACCAAGACTTTCATGAGTACTATGAGCATGCTCATATATTGTTAATTATTCTACATATTATTTTGGTGGGCTTGTTGCTCACCCTTGCTTTCTTCTTTCATCACACAACAACAGATAGACAAGATGAACATGACCAAGCTCCCAATTCGTGAGCAGATAGGAAATGTTTCGCAGTTTCCTGTAGGCGTTGATGCCGTTGTAGCTGAGGTAGGTTCTACCAATAGGCTAGGTTTTCAACTATTGATGTACCAGACTTATGTATATTATGAATTGTAATAATGGTAAAGAATATGTAAATTTATTCAGAAACCCTTTTGAGGTGTAATGACTTATAATTGTGGAATAAAAGGACTTGTGTTATTTTTGGTATTCATCTCTGAGACTATAACTTGTGGTGTGTGTATAGTGGGGTCACAGTATGCAGTAGTTGGTTGATTATTAAGATTATGTATTATTAAGGGAAATGGAACTCGTGACAACTCAGATCCCTGACCCCGGATTTGGGGGTGTTACAATGAAAATCCACCTATGGCTTGCGTAGACATTGGTCCACATACATCTGTGTGTACCAATCCTAGCAAATATGCAGCCCTCCCTCCATGTCCACTAAATGGAGATTTGGTCATTTTACCCAATAGAAAAGACTCGCATGTAAGATATGATTCAAAATCAAAGGGGTCAAGTAACCCTTCCTTATGCAATGTCCGTAGTCTATTTTCACTAATATGACCTAGCCTACTGTGCCATAAATAGGTCAGATTTTCATCATCTTGTTTTCTTTTATTAGTTTGTTCAATCTGAAGTAAATCATGCTCTACGTCACATACATACAGACCATTATTTAAAATGCCACGTCCAAGAAAAACATTATCTCTAAGGATAGAACATTCATTATTCTTAATAATAAATGAAAAACCATCCACATCCAACATAGGAATAGAAACAATATTCCTCACAATAGAGGGAACATAATAACAATTATTCAAAATAATAGTCTTGCCCGTAGGCATATGTAAACTAAATGATCCTACAGATATGGCCGCAACCCTTGCTCCATTGCCCATACGTAGAATCACCTCATCTTTTTCAAGAATCCTACTTCCCTTTAGTCCTTGCAACATATTGCAAATATGAGAACCACAGGTGGTATCTAATACCCAAGTAGAAATTTGACCTAGTGACATATTAACTTCGATCATGAACATGCCTGAATCAGAAGCGGTAGTCTCACTACCCTTCTTTTTCAATTCTGCAAGGTAAACCTTGAAGTTCCTCTTCCAGTGCCCCAATTTGTTACAGTGAAAATAAACAGCTAAATTAGGACCAGTCAACTTGTGAGCATCTAGTATGCTCCGGAGTGATAGTGCAGAAGACATGACGAATATAGTAAATCTGTAAATGATAAACACATAACAACACTTAGCAAATATTCAATTTCGTTTCAAAACACTATATGAATCGGGTCTTTATTCATAAGTGTCTTCCACTAGTTTATCTAATTTATTCAACCCCCTACGTGAAAATTAAGCATCCATAATGTTAGTGGGAATAGGGATCCTACATTCCATCACACAACCTCGGCTGTAGCATGAAACGTCATGTGATGTTCAATAGGCAGACAACTCTTGTCAATTACATCTTATATTATTCCCTAATATAACTTTAGCCTCTTGAATAATTGAGTCACGGCTGTGACACGACAAACTCAATATTCTAAGTCAAGTCTAACCCAACATTTCGTACAATTGAATCAGTCTCCAACGGCCCACGGCTATAGAACGTATCGACCTTTAGATTCTAATTCAATGTACACATCTCTATGTAATAGACAAGTATTTCTTATTTCGAAATCAAAGCCTTCGGCTGTAGCACGAAACGACAATGATTTAAAAATAAGAACCACTTTCTACCATGTTGGAAGGCTATGACCGACACAAGCCCGTTGTATCATTGGCCAATTACTACTTGATATTATTTAATTTTAGAGGGATTATATTATGTTACAATCATAATCATATTATAAAGAGATTCTTCCTTTTAAATTAAATATTTCAAATCAATAATAGATAATCAGATGATTCCCAGATCGGGTGGAGCATTGTCAAGAGGCGCCACTTAATAACCCTTTCTTACAGATAGAAATTTGTTGTTGACAGAATCATCCTTTCTCTCAATATTGAAAATTCATATTCAATTACGTGTTTCATAAACACAAGAATCTCATGATCGTATTCATAATATTTATTGTTAAGGCAAGAAACGATTCCTATTCTAGATTTTCTAGAGCACGCCTTATATTGATTTAAGTTCACCTAAATCTATCATCGCATGGTAAACATAGGCATATATCTCATATATAATATTAAATAAACAAGTAAATGTAAAGTGCAATAAAGTAAATGTGTTTGGTTATGGACCCATCCTATGTGATCTTTATCAAGCTCATGATAAAGATCAAGGTCAATATAATATGGTGATGGAAATAAATACAACTACTTATTACATAAGTGTTCTTCTTTGTTTAGACTTCTTGTATGCCTCGTCTTCTTCTTTGTATCACCTCCATTGGATAGCCTTCTTGAGTCTTCAATTACATTACATGATTGAAAGTAAAACTAATCTAATGAACTTACAAGAATAACTCGAGTTACATTCGAGATTTATGATTATAAAGATTGACGACATGCAAGTCGTATTTAAAACCAAAACCAAAACCATTACACTAAGGTCGAAAGGCCATAACCATCCACCTTGCTCATACAACACATAAAAGCATGTTAAAACACATAATCTGATCTTAGCATATCATATTATCCATGATCTAATCATAAAAAAAAATATGACAAAAATGAAAAAAATCAGAATCAAATCAGAAAAACAAGAATCACTATTTACGGGCAGTAAACGAAGTCAAACGCTTTACAGATGAGTTGTTGATAGCTTTAGCTATCAGTTTTGTTCAGATGCTCGTTTACCTATGGAATAGGGTATTCGCTTGCGTAAATCGGACACCAGACCCAGATTTCAGCAAATCTGCAGCAGCCAATTCAGAATCCATATATAATCTAATATGATTCTCATAATTAGAACAAACATAAATTATGTATATATCAGTATATATACAGATTACATAATCATCTTATGATTATACAACTCACATGAATATCATTTATTCAAAACCATACATATATAAACATATTATATCAACATCAAATCATGGCGAATCACGTACATGCTCATATATCGAAAACAGTTAAACACATAAACGAATTAAAATTTTTTCGCAAGTAGCTCTGATGCCATTGAAGGGTTTTTAGCACATAAAAGCAGCGAAAACGTAAATTTAATCTTAAAAAAAAAACGAAACCCTCTGCAGGATCCATGCGAAAAATAATATTTAATTCGTAGTTCAGTATGCTTATCTTAAGAAACTTTACGTTAATGGAAAGATAGAGGTCTTTAATGGCGATCCAAAAACGATGAACGGAGATCCTTAGCAGCTGCTTCTCAAGTGTAAAGCACTCCACCGGTATCCACCAAGAAAACGATGTAATGAAGGAGGAGGAGATGGAGAGAATTAGGGTTTTGTAAATCTTTTTGGTTGAGGCAAAAATAGGGTCTATAATAGTATATTTAGAGGCAAAATTTTCAGCTGAAAATTTTCCCATAAAATATTATTATTAACCCTTTATTATTCTCACTAATAATTAAAACACCTTTTAATTATTAATCCTTTTTCTAAACTCTTTAGAAATAATTCTCTCACTTGATTTAATTTCCAAAAATTAAATTCTTAATTAATAATATTAAGAACATTTTCTTAATTAATTTATAATCAATTAAATCTCATTTAATCAATTATAAAATTTGCCAATTAATTATTTATTTCATAAATAAATAATTATCAGCCATTATTAATTAATTCCTCCACCATTAAATCATTCTCTTTTATGGTGTGACCCTGTAGGTTCAATATTAAGCCGGTAGTAGAAATAAATAATAATAAAACTATTTTATCATTATTTATATAAATTCTCTAATTCATTAAATATGATTAATTAATTAATCATATTTATTCTACATCGTGAGGGATATTTCTCAGCATATCGCGACTATCCGGATAATACGAATTCACTGCTTAGAATACCAAGAACCTATTCAGTGAGTAGTTACCCTACAATCAATTCCTTCTACCCTGCAATATCACGATTAAATACAAGGCATGGAACTTGTGTCAAGCCTATCTTATTTAATCACTTGCTTTCCCATTCACTATGCTTAGTTCTATTTAATGTAAATTAGAAACTCCTTTCTAATTTCATTCATTCTGGCCAGAGATTCCTGAACTAGCATAAGTGGATCAGCATTGAACATTCTCTTCCTTCACTAGATGGGGTAGATCCTTTATTGATCATACACTATCTTCGTGTACAAATTCTTATACCCAGTAGAGCCCTTATAATTGTCCCTTGAGACTAAGAACTAAACCAAAGCATAGTTCAGTGTACACAAGATGACTATGATGAACTCAAGTCTAAGGATACTTGTACAACTATCACTATATGAACAACTGCTGACACGTGAGTGAACTCCATCAGTTGTTCAGCTGTGTGAGTCATGTTCAGTGAACTTATTCTATAATAAGCACCTACATACTAGCTATAGTGTCACCACACAAATGTCTATGAGAACAGACATCCGTCATAATGAAACAAGCATAGTATGTACCGATCTTTGCGGATTATTAATTACCAGTTAGTAATCCTACAACCAGGAACTATTTAAGTTTAGAGTTATCATCTTTTAGGTCTCATTATTATGATCTCATCAAAATCCAAAAAAAGCTTTACTCTAAATTGTGGTATATCTTATTTAAACATTTAAATAGATAGAGCCCGCAATAAAAACAAAACAAGTCTTTTATTAATATCAATGAAATTAAAACAGATTACATAAAAGTTATTCCTAAATCCTCATACATGATTGGACTTAGGACATATCTCTTTCACCTACAAACACGCTAACTGGACTATTATTTCAACAAAAATAAATGACTACTTTATTCAAAAATGAAATAAACAAATACTAACTCAAGGTTAAACCAACAATGCCTTTTATTTATCAAAATCACCTCTAAATCAAATGCAACTAGATTTAGATCAACTGCAAACATACCATAATGAATTACATTTTTTGTTTATACATTGGCACTTTGTTGTCTATTGTCATTTTACAAACTTGACTAACTTTAATGATTTATTCTTAATAAGATGGACGACAAAATAGTTAATCTGAGGTTGCACTATGAAGGGAAATTTAAGAGACATCATATGTTGGTGGAAAACATTTCATTGTGATGAGCTTAGACGTTGAATCCTTTTCTTATTCTGTGCTTATGGAATTGGTCAAAGATAACCTCCATTTTACTGAAATTGAAGGAATCTACGTAAATAAAGGAAGAAAAGGTGGTTGGCAGTTGTTGTAAAATGACAAGCAAGTCATGGCTTTTGTGGAAGATTGTGCTCATGGCTATTTAGTGAACTTCTACATCGACAACATTATTGACAAACAAATTGAGACGACTCCTCAAATGCAACCTCATGTGATCACTCGGCCTAGGGAAGACTTCATCCAAGGTATATATATGTAATGTTTAATTCACACATAATGGTATGTACATTGAAGTCTAAAGTAATTAATTGATAATTGTTATAGCTTCCCCTGAGAAACCGCTAAAGCGTAAGTTTGTTTACCACACATCAACTCCAGCAGCAAAAAAAAGAAAATGGATAAAAAGTTACCCGAGGTTGGTGGTTGGCAGGATATTTTAACAAAAGAAAGTGGAGAAGATGTACCTGTCACTGAAAATGAAAAAGTAATTGGGAGAAGGAAGTTAGCCTTAGAACCATAGGGGATATTGAAGATACTGGACATAAGGATGTTGCTGAGAAGGTATTTAAATGTTTACTTTTAAAAAAACAATTTATATGTATACATATGTTTTTTTAATTTATTTTTCTACACAAGTAGTTACCACCACCACCGCTCTCCGAGTATATAAAATTCAAAAAAGCTGGTTGTAGAGGGGATAGTGAAGATACTCGTATTGATGTTGCTGAGAAGGTATTATTTTCACCTCTTTTAAGGATCGACTATTTTTTTAATTTAATTTTATATACTTTTAATCGATTAATCATGCATTTTCTAATTTATATGTATATTGTTTCTGATTAAGTCCTAACGACCTTATCTGTAATTACTTCGTATTTGAATGAATTACTGTAATTTATATACTTCGTATTTTAAATGCATTTTATATACTTCATATTTGGATGAATTATTGTAATTCGAATATGTAAACAATGCATTTTCTAATTTAATTAAACAAGAAAAGATGAAATCATATATATCACAATTACATATTTTTCATTCAAGTAGTTATTGCTTAGTTCTCTCAATTATATCACACAAAAAGTGTCTTAATATGTTGAAACTTGTACCTAATGGTCATCCCAGGAGACTTATCAGTTAGACTAAGTTTGCTTGTGATTTTTGATTTTAGGGTCGTTTGATAAGCCTTCTGAGAAGTGTTTTTGCTGCCTAGGTCTAAATTGATGAATGATGATTTTGTTTGGATCATGAATTCATGAGTTTTAATTTAAATTTATATACTTTTAATCGGTTAATCATGCATTTTCTAATTTAAGTGGATCGATGATTGTTGGAGTTAATTGACCGGTCCCGTTCAACTTGATTAATCAGCTGATCAGTTATTTACTGGTGTGGATTCAGTCTGCCCGATACCATCTGTAGTAGTGGAACGTAAAACAAAACACTTCACGAAATTTAAAATAAATAAAATATGCGATGTCTTGAGTCTTTATTTAAAATAAATAAAATATGCGAAATTTAAATATTAATTCGGCTAGATGCTCAATCAATCATTTTCCAGATAATCGTGAATGATACATTTTACAATTAAAAGGTAAACCATAAATGAATTTTTCTAATATTCAGTAACTTTCAGTAATAATCATATACTTTATAATTTCTTATGGTTACCATCCCAATAAAGTAGTCGATTAATCATGCATTTTTCTGATTTATTTATCTACACTTTCACTTATCATCACCATCACCACTCCCCATGTTTCTCAAAAGAAACATGGAAAAAGTGAAAAAGGCTCGATGTAGAGGGGATGTTGATAAAATGGTATTATTCGGTTATTATCATTTCTTTTGATCGATTAATCACCTTTTCTGATTTTCACCTATTTAAATTTATAATCTATTTAATTTATACTGATGTCTTGTAGTTGCCACCACCTCCACCACTATGCGAGTATGAAAAGTTAAAACTGGATAAAATAAGGGCAAATTATGAAGTTTACAAATCACTTGGGTTGCCTCATGTTGCCGAGTAAAGATACAATTGTTTAAGGGGTGTCAGATATAATTGTATAAATGTTTCGAACAAGTATAAAAATATAATAGTTCTTTATATTTCTGATAAAAACTGTTACAAACTCCCTCAAGAAATACTGATGTTCTTGAGAGCTGCTAGGTCGTACAATGCTCGAGTTAATCACTATGTGATGACCTAAACTGTGTTTATATAATACACAACTGATACAAATCAGTCTAGGATATGCATTATCAATTAATAACAGAAAATGATACATATCTCTAACTGAATATACAAAGTCCTATCACTCAGAACGAACAAATATCCATCCCTCAAAATAAGGAACAGACTTAATCTTCAAAACAGACTGTCTTCAAATACTGATATTTTTGCAGATACTGATGGGCATCAAATCCTGATGGCACATCAAATCCTGATGACATCCAAAATAGCCAGATCCTGAGCTACTCCTGATCATTGAGAGTCAGCACTTAACAATCTCCCCCAATTTATGCTTAATGTAATGAAGCACAAATTCCATTCTCAATGATGCCAAAACCATTTTACAAAATGTACAAGGAATAAGCTTTACTTAAGTATCCTAAGATAACTGACAGTTGTTTCTAGAAATTTGTTTAACCTTTCTTCCACCTTGTCTTGAAGGACTTTGACAATCTTTTTCTTCAACTCTTTCTTCTCTTCAGTATCTTCCATAATTTGATAAATGGCTGATCTTAATTTAGAAATCAAACTTTTAGTTATTTCAAGATCACCAATTAATATAAAGCTTAAGCTGACATCTTCATGATCAGGACTGAAAGATAACTGAGGATTGTTGAGAAAAACTTTCAGAACCGCAGCTCCATTTTCCATCTTCATTTCTCGACCAGTGTAAGTTCTGTACATAAGAACATAATCACCATTGTATTTGTCTTCTTTGTTCATGACTCTTCTTCTGATACTCTCAAGTATCATAAAAGACTAGTTTCTGGTGACTTTGTCTTTAACTCTAAGAAGATAGTGAATATATTTCAACTTTATCACAGTCTTCATCAAGAGTTGCTGCAATGTAAAGCTTTTTACTTTACCATCTCTCAAGAAGTACATAATCTCCTCTCTGACATCATTATCATTTATCTTTCTATATACAATCTTCACAGCTTCAACTTTCTCAAGATATGAAGGAGTAATTCTCTCTCCAAGATTGCCAGTCAGAGTATCCGTGTCAAGTAAATTAGACCTCAGAGTCTCCATTTCAGAATGACCAATACCTCCTCTAGTACGAGTTTTGATAAGCTTTAGCTTTTCGTTATGTTCCACCTAAGACGGTTTCTTGATGGACTTATCAATAGCCTCCTGTTCCGAAATAGAATCCCTAAGTCCTGCTGACACAAATTTAATATGCTTGAATCCACTAGGAAAACTGAATGAATAGATATCTTTCCATCTTTTATCCTTCTTTCTGAGAGGAGCATACCCCGTAGATTAATCATGAATCTTCCCTTTTGATTTCTGCCATAGCTCTCTCCTTAAATTTATAATTCTTTGCACATAGTCACTACATGCTTGATCAGCTCTCCTTCTGTTAGTTCTTTCTTGTTCATCAGCTGTTAGTCGCTAAACACACGCTAGTAATACACGCAAGTATACGAGTTCACAAGTAGTATAGAATCTTTTCTAGTTCATTCCCACAGAGACTGTTCTGGTTATCTAATTAATTCACACACTTAAGCAACAATGTATGGTTATTATTCAATGCTAAGACGATAACAAATTGAGGTTGTTTATAAATAAGAATTAAACTAACAATTATAACTAAGAGAATAAGACTGATTAAATTAAATATATGACAAACATGGGATTCTAACTTCATTAAATACTTCATTCAATAGCCTTATTGTTCTCAACCTTAGCATGCAATGATGATGACACTAATCAGACAACACGAAACTGATAAACGCCAACTTTCGTTGCACGAGTACCATACTACCAGACATCCAAAAAAGAGATAATAGACACCAATTATATTGAGACCCTATATGTCTATAGAATTTGGTAACATAATGGTTTAAGTGTAAGTTATCTATCTTGATTACAGAGGGCAAGTAAGATGGATACAATTACCTACAAATCATGCATAACAATTACATGAACCTATCCTAGCATGGCAAGTTCTAAATCCTTAAATTCACTGTCGCTTCATTAAGAATTAACACACTATCTTACAAGTTCGCGACGCTCATAAGACGAATACGCATAACCAATACTAGGATATCATACAATCACCACATACTAAGGCATCGAAACAATTTAGCTAAAGAAATCCATAAATAAATCCGTTAGAACCTCACGATAACAATTAGCCCATAATCGGACTCATCATCAACGTAGGTTCCGATGAAAACATGGTAATAATAATGTAGTATTTATAATGAATAAATAAAACAAAGTGCAAAATAAGAGTAAGATTCACAAGTAAGAAAACTAGCATCCAAATACAACTTAAAACAAAGATTCACAAGTAAAAACAAGATCTTCTTCATCTTCGTTGAATCGTGCTAAAACGGTCTTCTTACGGCTCTCCTTGATATGTCTCTGGCTTGTTATCTTCTTAAAAATGACCTAGAGTTGTTTATATAGTAGCCCTGATCAGCTTGAACTCCAGAAAATCAGTCTTCTATTCAAAACGGGAATTCTGAAACCCAACACGGCGCGACCGCGCTTGATCAGCGCGGGCGCGCTGGCTTTCTGTACTTCGGGGGCGGGAGCGCTGGGCTTCTGCCTAAGCTGACTTCTATTTTTTTCTTGCAGATTCGAGCCGTTCTTCGCGAGCTTTTATTCCAACACCACCTTGACACCAAATTAGCACCAAAATAATTCTAATTCACCTGATTACCTAGATAATGCCTAAAATGCAAAAACACTCAAAAATACGTTAAAACACTTAACAACTTGAGTACAAATGCATCAATTCAAAGCTTATTAGAGCATTATAAAGTGTCATAAATGCCACTCAACATACCCCAAACTTGAATCGATGCTTGTCCTCAAACATAAACAGACTCAAAGAACAAGAAACAAAAATGCATGGATGCAACTATATGAATGCATCGATTCCCATAGAATAACTAAACCAATCGACAAGCAATACCTCATCAAATGCAATTATTCGTATAAAGATCAGTCAAACCTCACAAATCAACTTACAAGCTAGGGACGTGCGTGTGTGCAAATGCTTACAGATGTACTATCGCATCTAGATCAACAATCATGACTCACTACATACCAAGACAATCGCAAGTTTATAAATAGAATAAAAGCTAGACTCAAAATAACTTACAACACTTCAATTTTTATATCAGAGTTTTATATGGATTCATGCTTTTATTCACAATAAAACAAACAAATTTGCTTATTTGATCGTGCAATGAGTGAGGTCCACCAAAGACTTATACAATAGTACCCATGTAGCGAGCGTTAGGTTAGCGGATCCCAGACTATAAAAGCCTTAGGTCACTAGGCACAAAGTCCCCTAAGAACTTAATAACTCGAATACTAAATAGCCCACTCGTGATCATTTTATACATAACACTGATTCTTTTTTTTCCTCTTTTTTTTTCTTTTTTTTCCTTTCTTTTTTTCAACGAATTTCTGAAAGAGTGTGTTTCGCTACATCTCACTCAACCCTAGACTACTCATAAAATATGAGCCGACTACTAGCCATTTGACACCTAGCCACACAACTAGCAATGAAATCCAATTTTCTCCAATTTTTTAAATATCCATGTATTTTATTATTAAGAGAATATCCTAAATTCAAAATATAAACAAGCGATTACACCTCGACAAACAAAAAAACCATGACCATGATCTAGCACTCTAGCAACCTATAAGACTTAGTGAAATACAAGTGTCTCTAGCATGCAAATCAACTTAATACGACTTAACATCTCTAGACACGACATCACTATACTAGCATCAACATCACAAATCAATCAGAAAAATTATCTAAGGATCATGTTATAATGCAAATGCATGAAAACTATATGCATAAAATAACATAAAACTATCAAAATTAAAATATAATATTAAAAAAACTACATGACAAAAACTACATGGAAAAATATACAAACTGTATGAACTAAACTATCATGAACATGGAACTATATATGACTCACACAAAAACATATTCCTTCAACTACTACCCCCCAAACTTAAATATTCACTGTCCTCAGTGAAGGTAATAGTAAGGAATCAGGCATACCTATTGCGAATCAGAATCATCACCCTCAACGGGTGGAGTGTCAGGCGTGTCTGAAGGTGGATACACAGAATCCTCACCAAAAACTGGCCACTGGATGTCAACTCCGGTGGCTCTAAAAGCTGTCCCAAGTGCCTGGGTGAGATCGTGTGCAAACCGACTATGGATGTCGTGCATCGCATCCATCATCCTCACAAGATGCCCATACTGCGTCGAACTGAAACCAGCTCCAACCTCTGATGCCTCCTACTGCTGTTGCTGCTGCAATCCTGACGGTCCAGCCTCCTCTCCTAACTGAGCTCTCCAAGCTGCTCGACGGGCATGATGAGAACCTCCTGCCGTAGCTGCCTCCATAGGCTTACCACCTGGCAGATGATCATACGAGTACCCAAGCCCCTTAGGATCGAGCTTCCCTCTATACCACTCCTGCATGCTCAATAGTGTAGAACTGTCGATAGGAGCGCTGGGAAGCTGAAGCTGCTCATGTGCGGGCCAATAAACACTAACTGCCACACACAACTTTATCACTACGGACGCATACTGAATAGCACCTGTAGTACCTCCTCTCAAAAATCTCAGAATCCCCTGATATATCACCATTCCCAAATCAATGTAATCACCCTGCAGAATCCCCCACAACAGACGAGCACGCTCCACAGAATCTCATGCACATGCGAAGATGGCATGATGTTAGCACAAATAAATGAGTTCTAGGCCCGTGCAAACTTGTTCATGCACGAAGTAGGGAACTTGGAGTAATCAGTAATGCCCCTCTTGAACTTCCAATGAGTCTTAGGCATGCAGGGAGTAGCAATGATGAGATCCAAATCAAAGTCCTCCGAAGTCTTATCATTTCAAGTGTCCCGACCCACCTTCCTCGCGGGCTGCTGAATCACCGTCCTAATAGCTTCAGCACAGTACTCAACAGTCCTACCCCTCACCACCGTGAAGCCATTCTTCTCCGCCTTGGTGTTAGAATAGAACTCCCGTACAACACTCATGGGCACAGCAGCGGGCGCCTCATAAAAAGAAACCCAGCCCATCTCGAGAATCATCTCTAATAGCTTACCATCCTTTCCTGATGGCAGAAAACCTCAGTCCTTAGCAATAGGCTTTGAGAGAAGCCTCGTGTACTCCACCTCAACCTCAGGAGTAGAAAACCTGGGTCTCACACCACCCGCAGATGAAGAATCGGTGGTGTTGCTGCCAACTTGTGTTCTTTGTCTCTTGGGTGCCATTGGGATTAAATGAGAGAATATAAAAGTTTAAGTGTTTGAGAGAGATTTGTGTTTGAAAATTTGTGATGTGGTGGAGAAGTTGTGTGTAAGTGTATGTATTTATAGGTGGGGAGGTTAGAATTTGATAAGGAATAGAAGTGGGAATTGATTACGGGAATCGTGGGAATAATGGGTTTGATTTGGAGAGGGAATTATGGGCCGTGGAATATTAAAAATCGGTTTGGAATTGATTTTTCATTAAAAATCCCGATTTTCTCTTAAAACTGCTATTTTTTTTTGTTTTTTTCGAATAGGGACCAGGCACGGGCGCGCGCTGGGACGGCGCGGACGCGCTCACTCTCTGGAAAATCGGCGCGGCCGCACGCTAGATCAGCGCGGGCGCGCTAGATTAGCGCGAGCGTGCTCACCTTTTGGAAAAATAATGCAGCCGCGCGCTGGATCAGCGCAGGCGTGCTTGGTCACTGGAGTTGGCTCTGAATTTTCTTATTTTTTCTGATTTTTTTATATTTTTTTCCTTTCTTCTTGCTTCCTCTACCTACTAATGTACAACAAACTTGGGTTGCCTCCCAAGAAGCGCTTCTTTTACGTCGCTAGCTCGACGTAGAATCTCGAGATCAAATGGACAATAGAACGACACTAACCACCTCGCGGTTTATCGTGTCACCATAGTAATGCTTCAACCTTTGACCATTTACCTTGAATGCTTGGGCTGGATCATTCTCAAAAATTTCCACCGCTCTATGTGGAAACACAGTTTAGACAATAAACGACCCTGACCATCTTGACTTCAACTTTCCAGGAAAAAGATGGAGACGAGAGTTGAACAAAAGAACTTGTTGCCCCGGTACAAATGATTTGAGCATTAGACCTCGATCGTGCCACATCTTGACTTTCTCCTTGTATATTTTGTTATTCTCATAAGCTTAAGTCAAAACTCATCGAATTCGTTCAATTGAAGCATCCTCTTCTTTCCAGCCGCATCCAAATCCAGATTCAACTTCTTCAAAGCCCAGTATGCTTTATGCTCGATCTCCACAGGTAAATGACACCCTTTACCATAAACCAACTAGAACGGCGACATTCCCAAAGGAGTTTTGTAAGTTGTTCTATAAGCCCAAACTGCTTCATCAAGCTTCAAAGACCAATCTTTCCTCGATGGACATACAACTTTCTCCAAAATGCACTTGATCTCTCTGTTAGATACCTCAGCTTGACCATTCGTGTGAGGATGATAAGCCGTAGTAATGCGATGATTCACATTATACCTTTTCATCATAGCAGTAAACTTGCGATTGCAAAAATATGACCCCTCATCACTGATTATGACTCTTGGAGTTCCAAACCTTGTGAATATCTGCTTGTGAAGAAAATTAAGCACCACTTTAGCATCGTTCGTTGGCAATGCCTTAACTTCAACCCATTCCGACACATAATTAACCGCCAACAAGATATACTAATTATTACAAGATGAGACAACTGGCCCCATGAAGTCAATTCCCCAAACATCGAAGACTTCAACCTCGAGAAGCATATTAAGAGGAATCTCATCTCTTTTAGACATATTACCCACACATTGACATCGATCACATTTCAAAATGAACTGATGAGCATCTTTAAATAATGGCGGCCAAAAGAAACCTGGTTGGAGAACATGAGCTGCTATCTTTTCTCATCCATAATGTCCTCCATAAGTCGTTGAGTGGAAATCTCGCAAGACCCCCCCCCCCCCCATTTCGCTGTAAGGAATACATCTCCTGATGATTTGGTCAGCTCCTTGTCGAAAAAGAAACGGCTCATCCCACATATACCACTTTACTTCATATAGAAACTTCTTCCTTTGAGCGTAAGATAAGTCGGGAGGCATGATATTACTCACAAGATAGTTCAAAATGCTGCAAACCACGATTCTTCTTCTTGCACTCCAAACAGCTGCTCATCGGGAAAAGATTTATTTATCAATGTCTTATCCAATGAAGTAGCATTAGGATTTTCTAAACGCGAGAGATGATCAGTGACTTGATTTTCAGTTCCTTTTCTGTCCTTGATCTCTAGTTCAAATTCTTGAAGAAAAAGAACCCATCTAATCAATCTAGGCTTCGAGTCCTTCTTTGAGACAAGATATCGAATTGCAGTGTGATCAGTGAAAACTGTCACCTTAGTCCCAAGTAAATAAGATCGAAATTTCTCAAAACCATAGACAATAGCCAAAAGCTCTTTCTCCGTAGTAGTATAATCCAGTTGGGCACTCTTTAAGGTCTTACTATCATAGTAGACCACATGAAATATGTTGTTCTTCCTCTGCCCAAGAACTGTTCCAACTGCATAGTCACTTGCATCACACATCATCTCAAAAGGTTCATTCCAATCAGATGCAGTTATGACCGGTGCCGTGATTAAACTCTTCTTCAATGTCTCAAAAACTGCGAGGCACTCGTCATCAAACCTGAAAGGAACATCTTTCTCTAGCAAACTGCACAATGGCTTCAAAATCTTAGAGAAGTCTTTGATAAAATGCCTGTAGAACCCCGCATGACCAAGAAAACTGTGAATTCCCTTAACAGAAATGGGTGGAGGAAAATTCTCAATGACCCCCACCTTGGCCTTATCCACCTCAAGACCCTTACTAGAAACCTTGTGCCCAAGAATAATGCCCTGCCGCACCATAAAAGTGACATTTCTCCCAATTGAGAACCAGATTGGTTTCAACACACCTCTTAAGAACGTGTCCAAGATTTTGTAAGAACTCATCAAACGAAACGCCAAAGACTGAGAAATTGTCCATGAACACTTCCACATTCTGGCCAATCATGTCAGAAAAGATGGCCATCATACATCTCTGAAATATGGATGGCGCACCACAAAGACCAAAAGAAACTCGTCTGAAGACGAAAGTACCAAATGGACAAGTGAAGGTAGTTTTCTCCTGTTCTTCTGGAGCGATACAAATTTGATTATAACCCTCCAGAAGATAATAATACTCGTGACCAGCCAACCTGTCGAGCATCTGATCAATAAAAGGCAAAGGGAAGTGATCCTTCCTAGTGGGTTTGTTCAGTTTCCTATAGTCCATGCAAACTCTCCACCCCGTGAATGTTCTATTAGGAATAAGCTCATTTTTCTCATTTGCTACCACAGTAATTCCACCTTTCTTTGGTACACATTGAACCGGGCTTACCCATGAACTGTCAGAAATAGGGTAAATGATGCCTGCATCTAGCCACTTAAGAATTTCCTTCTTCACTACCTCCTTCATGATCGGATTAAGTCTTCTTTGCTGCTCGACCGTAGGCTTGCTACCTTCCTCTAGCAGAATTTTATGCATGTAATAAGAAGGGCTGATTCCCTTGATATCTGCTATAGTCCATCCAATCGCCAATTTGAACTCTCTCAGAATCCTCAAAAGCTTTTCCTCATCACTACATGAAAGGTCAGATGCAATAATAACAGACAGAGTAGATGCATCACCTAAAAATGCATAACTCAAATGCTCAGGTAAAGGATTAAGCTCAAGAGTGGGAGCTTCCTCAATATATGGCTTGAGTCGTTTATGAGCTTTGTTCAATTCCTCCATTCCAAGAGATTCAAAAGGCATATCAATCTTCCTCTTCTAGGGAAAAGCATTTAAATATTGCAATTGTTCTTCACCTTCGGCATCTTCACTATCTGAATTCCCCAACAAGGCTTTTTCTAAGGCATCGGACCTTAGCAATTGGTCAAGTTCCGATGTCACCGCCGAATCAACCAACTCCACTTTTAAGCACTCCTCATTATCAGTAGGAAATTTCATAGCGTTGAACACATTAAAAGTAACATCCTGATCCAAAACTCGCATTGTGAGCTCACCCTTATGCACATCTATCAAGGTTCGGCCAGTTGCCAAGAAAGGTCTTCCCAAGATTATGGGAATCTTCTTATCCTCCTCAAAATCAAGAATTACAAAATTAGCAGGAAAGATGAGTTTATCAACCTTGATCAAGACATCCTCCACAATACATCGCGGATATGTAATAGAACGGTCGGCTAATTGCAAGGTCATATAAGTCAATTTAGGATCAGGTAAGTCCAACTGCTTGAAGATTGACAAAGGCATAAGATTGATGCTAGCTCCCAAGTCACATAAGCATATGTCAAAAGACACTTTTCCAATAGTATATGAAATAGTGAAGCTTCTTGGATCCTTAAGCTTCGGAAGTAACTTCTGTTGCAGCACAACACTGCATTCCTCCGTGTGAGCAACAGTCTCTAAATCATCTAGCTTTACCTTTTGAGAGAGAATACCTTTCATCAACTTTGCATAATTAGGCACCTGCTCAAGAGCCTCAACGAATGGTATGTTGATATGAAGTTTCTTGAACACCTCCAAAAACTTCTCAAGTTGCTTGTCCAGCTTTTTCTTCTGCAACCGCTTAGGAAAAGGCGGTAGATGATAGATCTGTTTCTCCCCTGTATTACCCTCAAGAGGAGTGTGCTCAACAGTAGTCTTCCTTGGTTCCACTTCTTCATCCTGTTGCTCTACTTTTTTCTCAGCCCCAGCTTCTTCAGTCAACTCTTGAGTTTGTTCAGGATTCGCAACCTTTCCAAACCTTAATGTGATTTCATTTACCTGCTCCTTAGCTTCCCTCTTTCCTGGCACTTCGGTGTAACTAGGTAATGTACCAGGCTGACGATTTAGCAAGGCATTGGCAATTTGCCCAATTTGATTTTTCAAGGTCTTTATAGAAAAAGCTTGACTTTTGCACATAAGCTTCAACTCCTCTAATTCAGATTTTTCATTAGCTTGTTACCGCTGGAGTTGTTTTCTTGGTGCATACTGCGGTTGCTGAAAATCAGGGGGTTGTACTGCTTAGCTGGATACTGCTGATAAGGTTGTTGAACCTCATTCTGAGTGTTGTTCCAGCTGAAATTAAGATGATTTCGGTTGTTGGGATGATAGGTGGCTGCACTGGTTGTTGCGATCGCTGGAAGTTGCTCACGAATTAAGCTAATTCACTAGAAATGGCGCACTAATCAGTCTCATGGGAACCAGCACAAAGCTCACAGACACTAGTGATTTGATTAACTCCATAATTAGCCAAAGTGTCTACCTTCATCATCAAAGCCTTAAGTTGGGCAGCGATAGCAGTTGCTGCGTCCAACTCCAGAATTCCTGCGACTTTTCCCTGAGTCAGCCTCTGGGAAGGAATCTGGTACTCATTAGCAGCCATCAGTTCAATAAGTTCATAAGCTTCATCGTAGCTCTTAGCTCACAAAGCTCCTCCTGATGCTGCATCCAACATGGCTCTAGAAGTAGCACCCAATCCATTATTAAAATAGTTGATAATCATCCAATCAGGCATGCCGTGGTGTGGGAACTTCCTTAGCATCTCCTTATATCGATCCCAAGCCTCACACAGAGATTCTCCTATTTGCTGAGCAAAATGGGTAAGAGCATTACTGATTGCAGCAGTTTTCGCCATGGGGAAGAATTTAGTGAGAAACTTTTACGCAAGATCCTCCCAAGTGGTGATAGACCCTGCTAGTAGAGAGTGTAACCAGCACTTAGCTTTTTCCCTCAGAGAAAATGGGAAGAGGCGTAGCATTGATAGCATCTTCAGTCACATCATTGAACTTAAAAGTGTCACAGATCTCGATGAAATCCCTGATGTGCATGTTGGGATCTTCACTAGGAGAACCCCCAAACTGAACTGAGTTATGTATCATCTGAATCGTACTTGACTTGATCTTAAAAGTGCTAGCCCTGATGGCTAGTCTGATGATGCTTGACTGAATGTCATTAATCTTAGGCTGAGAATAATCCATCAAAGCATTAGGATTTTCCGATTGATCACCCATCTCTACTAAAGCTGGTTCTTCAACTTTCTCTTCTTCTTCTACCTTCTTTTCTTCCTCGAAAACTTCCTTACAAACTACCACAACTTCTTCCTCAGCTTTATCCAGTGTTCTCTTACGAGTACGCGAACGCGTATGCATACACCCTCACTAGAATACCTGAAATAAGACAAGGAAACAGATAAGTAACAATGTCCGAGTCAATGAACTTTAACGACTACTGATGGAAAGCACAAAAACTATAAATTAACACTGCACTACCCGGTAACGGCGCCAAAAACTTGTTAGTCGCTAAACACGCGCTAATAATACACGCAAGTATACGAGTTCGCAAGTAGTATAGAATCTTTTCTAGTTCGTTCCCATAGAGACTGTACTGGTTAACTAATTAATTCATGCACTTAAGCAACAATGTATGGTTATTATTCAATGCTAAGACGATAACAAATTGAGGTTTTTTATAACTAAGAATTAAACTAACAATTATAACTAAGAGAATAAGATTGATTAAATTAAATATATGACAAACATGGGATTCTAACTTCATTAAATACTTCATTCAATAGCCTTATTGTTCTCAACCTTAGCATGCAATGATGATGACACTAATCAGACAACACGAAACTGATAAACGCCAACTTTCATTGCACGAGTACCATACTACCAGACATCCAAAAAAGAGATAATAGACACCAATTATATTGAGACCCTATATGTCTATAGAATTTGGTAACATAATGGTTTAAGCGTAAGTTATCTATCTTGATTACAGAGGGCAAGTAAGATGGTTACAATTACCTACAAATCATGCATAACAATTACATGAACCTATGCTAGCATGGCAAGTTCTAAATCCTTAAATTCACTGTCGCTTCATTAAGAATTAACACACTATCTTACAAGTTCGCGACACTCATAAGACGAATACGCACAACCAATACTAGGATATCAAACAATCACCACATACTAAGGCATCGAAACAATTTAGCTAAAGAAATCCATAAATAAATCCGTTAGAACCCCACGATAACAATTAGCCCATAATCGGACTCATCATCAACGTTGGTTCCGATGAAAATATGGTAATAATAATGTAGTATTTATAATGAATAAATAAAACAAAGTGAAAAATAAGAGTAAGGTTCACAAGTAAGAAAACTAGCATCCAAATACAACTTAAAACAAAGATTCACAAGTAAAAACAAGATCTTCTTCATCTTCGTTGAATCGTGCTAAAACGGCCTTCTTACGGATCTCCTTGATATGTCTCTGGCTTGTTATCTTCTTAAAAATGACCTAGAGTGGTTTATATAGTATCCCTGATCAGCTTTAACTCCAGAAAATCAGTCTTCTATTTAAAATAGGAATTCTGAAACCCGACACATCGTGGCCACGCGCTTGATCAGCGCGGGCGCGCTGGCTTTCTGTACTTCGGGCGTGGCTGAGCACTTGTTCAGCGCGGGCGCGCTGGGCTTCTGCCTAAACTGACTTCTTTTCTTTTTCTTGCAGATTCGAGCCGTTCTTCGTGAGCTTTTATTCCAACACCACCTTGACACCAAATTAGCACCAAAATAATGCTAATTCACCTGATTACCTAGATAATGCCTGAAATGCAAAAACACTCGAAAACATGTTAAAATACTTAACAACTTGAGTACAAATGCATGAATTAAAAGCTATTAGAGCATTATAAAGTATCATAAATGCCACTCAACATCAGCCTCTGAATTATGAGAAACAATTGTTTTATTAAGAACTGATTCATCCAATATATTGATCACCTTCTCATCAGTATCAAAGTCAGCTTTCAAATTCACAGCATCAGGATCTGCCTTTTTCTCATGATTTGTGTCTGCTTCAAGAGACACATTTGAATTAGTTACATCAACTTGAGCAAAGTCAGCGGTTGATTTCTTCTTTCTGGGGACAATCAATTCTTCAGTATCCTCAGCTTTTTCTTTTACATCATTTCCTTGCACAGGAACAAAACCTTCTCTCAATAGAACATTTAGAAATGCAGAATCAATTGAAGAACCTCGACTTGAATTAGAATTTCTTTCTCTTCCTCTTCTTCCCCTGGCTCTTGTAGTTCTTCCACCTCTTTTTCCTCTTCCTTTAGAGGTGTTTGCTTCAGCTTCAATTTGAGCCATTAACTCCTTTTGTTGCATAACTGCTTCTTCAGTTGTTAGATCTGGAAATTCTTCAGTTATCAACCCAAGTGCATTCGGGCATTCTTTTGCTCAAACCTCTTATCCTTGTAGTATAGAACAATCTCTTCACCTTTTTCCTTGTGTCTGTAAGGAAAGAATAATCCTTTAGCATCTGTTATGTTAGAGATTGTAACATTACTAGTTTTAGGAGCATCAACATTAGTCTTGTGCTTAACTTCATGAGCACCAGTAGACTTTCTCTATCCCGAACCAGATTTTCTAGAATGTTGAGGTTGTTGAGCAACATGAGCAATTTGAACATTAGGAATTGGATTCTTATCACCATCATCATCAGTATCTTTATCTTTCAACTGAATAGAGTCATGTTTACATTTTCTGACAGTTATCTTCTCCCACTTTTTGGCACCAGGATTTGAAAGAAGAGAAAACATAGCATCCAGTTTATCAGCCATTGAAGACACTTTATCTTCCAAGGAAGAGAATCGAGTATCCATGCTTTATTGAGATTGAACCACAGCTTTAACAGCCGTTTTTACACTTATGAGTTCAACTGAGGTAAGTGGATTGATCATAAAAGCATCAATCTTTTTCTGTAAAGTAGCATGAGATGTCTTCATAGCAGCAAGCTCAGAGAGAATTCCTTTCACAAAGATGGTAGAAGCCTTGAGATGCAATTTATGGTCAAGGTTTTGAAGTCCATCATATGCCCTATGAACATGTTGCAAACCAACAGCTGGGGAGATAGAAGTATGTGCATCTCTCCATGCAAAATCCCACTCAGCCTTTCGAAAATGCTCAGCATCAGCATTGTAATAAGAGGGATCAGCATTGAAATGTGAAGAAGAACCAACATTGTACTTCTTAGATGCATCAATAGCAGTCTTCAGCTGAGCTGTGTCAGGACCATCAGGATCACTGTCTTCATCAGAATCAGAGCAAGACAGACCCTCAAAAGAATTTGCAGAGCTTGGTAGAATTGCTTTGCCTTTAAGAGGATCCTTAGCAAGAATTATATGTTTCTGATGAGATCCTGAAATAGAAAACAATGTAACACCTAAATCTCTCTTTTCTTTTTAAGTGATCTCATCACTTCTCACATAATATATTACTTTAAAAAGTAATATGTTTCTCACATAAGAAAGTTTATAAGCAAAGAAAAACAACTTATAAAATTCTTTTCTCAAAACTATCTCTCCTTTTGCCATTACAGGAGACTGCCACTCAGAATTTGATTTTCTCACATAGTATTTTCATACAGTCTCTCAGAAAGGCACAATCACACATTTTGTAAAGAAATAAGAGAGGGCTGAGAGGAGTATTATGCTTGTCATATGAATAGAGGTAACCTCAAATAAGAGACTATTTATAATCATACAAACATTGAGAACAACAGAGGAAAATAAGCAATACATGAGGGTGAGTCCTCAAGTGGTGGTGATGACAATGGAGGAATAAACAATGCATCAAGATGTTTTGATAAACTAGCTAGCAGAAATGAATCATCACTAGGAATTGCTTGAATTGAAAGTTGGTCAGCATCAAGATTTGTTATAGTATTAGGATTTGATTTGTCAGGAGAATGTACTAGACCAGCATCAGTACTTTGAACTGATGGTTCTTGTGGGGCTAGAGGAATATGAGCTGCTTCATCAATCATTGGTGAAGGTTCTTGTGTACTCTCCTCAAACATAAGATCATTGATAACTGCATCCACCTTTGACAATACATCCTGATAAGCCTTCTTTTTTTGCAACAGTTGGTCAGAATCAGCAAGAAGATCACTGTGAGAAAAATCAACAATTATTTGTACAGCCTCTTTGTCTGCATTTTCCCTTTGAGAAGATGGTTCTTGTGGGACTGGATGTTCCTCAGTTGCTAAGTCCCTTTGAGACTTAGGTTCTTGTGGACTAACATCCATAGCAAAGGACTGAGTCTTTTTCTTCTTTCTGATGTACCTAACCACATCTTCAGTTTTTCTTTATTGCATACTCTTGGCAGTGTTCTTGGACTCAACAGTTTCTTTGTTCACTGGAACCTTTTTGATCAGAGCACTAGCACTAGTAGTTGGCTCCTTAGTTCCATTTATGTCAACAGAGTCATCAGGAATTGCTACTGTTGATTTCTTTGTCTTTATTCTAGGCCCAATGGGCATCTGATCATCAGAGTTAGAATCATCTTGCATGATCAACCTTCTTTTTCGAACTAGAAAGCATTCTTCTTTCTTCTCACTCTCACTTAGTGAGGCTTGTTGAGCTCTCTGTTTAGATTGAACAGATTTCTTAACCAGCCTTTTCTTTAGTACAACTGATGTCTTTTGGGAGACATCAGAGGAGGTTAATTTAGGAGCTGGATTGGAGTGCTGTTTGGTAGAAGAAATGCTTGGGTTAGAAACAAGATGGGTAGTGTCTTGTTCCACAGCATCAGGAAATGTAACAGAGGTGCCAACATCAGGATTCACAGGCAATTGTGAAGGAGTAGGACTATTTCTCAATAGAAATTGCCTGACCTCCTGAGGCAGGAAGGGAAGTCCTGAAAACTTGTTCTTTTCATCTCTTTTGGTATGATCTGTAATAGCCTTCTCAGAAATTTGAAATATAGGATGTAATTCATCATTATCAAATTCAACATTAGGGCATAGAAAATTAAAAATCAGTTGAAGAAATCTAGTATACCCAATTACACCTGATGCATCTATTCTCAAAGCAATTATGAATTGAAGAATTGTGTTATCATAGTCAAAATTACCAGAATGGAGAAGAGAATACCCAATTTTCAGAGAAGTGGAGGGAAGAGCATCAAAATTTGTTGTCTTATTCAAGAAACATCTGCTTATGCAATCAAAAAAGAAATTCCATTCTCTCTTTAATTTTGTTCTTGTTAATTTCCCAATTGTTGTGATGTCACCTTTATAGTTCAGAGTTCTGAGCATATCAAACAGCTGCTCAGTTGTATAATTATCAGGAGCACCATCACAGGCATGCAATCTTAGTGCTTAAATAAGAACATCAGCATCAACCTCATACCTGTGTCCTTTAAATTCAAAAGTGAAACCAATATTTTGTTGCATTAACTAGAGCTGTATCACATACCTACATTACAGCCCTATATGATACTTATTAGGATTTGTGAGAGCATATCCAATTGGACATTGGAGTAATAAATCTTGTATATCATGAAAAGATTGAGGAAACTGTTGATGTGTAAGTGGAGCCAAGTAGTTGTTGGTTCCAAAAGTGTTGCCATGAATAATGGTGGTTTGACTGAAGAAGGGTGAAAGCTCAGAAGATGACATGATATTTGTAGGTGTTGAGGAAAGATGTTCGTTAGATGTGAATAGTGAGGCTGTGTGTATGATAATATGTGTCATAGAGGTTCTGGTGCAAATATAAGTTTGCAAAGCTTAACTGGATGTAATACACTTGGAGAAGGAAGCTTTGGTGAATTAGACTTCTGATAGAGGATGATTACTGAAAAATTGGAGTGGAAAGTGGAGTAATGTGTGGAATCAGTAACAAAGAATGCACTACTCTTATAGTAAATCGTTGTGTGACTTTGTTCAACAGTTTATCCATTTTTAAACAATAATTAAGAAGACAATCACTTTTTCATAATTAAACAATTTAGAAATCATTTGTCAATAATATTCTAAATTAAAATAAGCTGACCTGTCATCAGTATTTAGTGCCTCTTATCTGTCAGGATTTGACATCGTTGGGATTTAACGATTCAAATTCATCAGTGTTTGTCAAAAACACTCAAGCTTATCAAAAGACCACAATTTTAATCTCAAGAATCATTTAAGAATAGATGTTAACAATGTGATATAGAGATTAACAGGCTACACAAAAAAATGCTCACATGCATATACAGCTAAAGAACATAGACTATATCTTGGAAACAAAAGGAATTTCATTAAAAGATCAAAGAAGTACATTTCATGAAATTTTGTGATTACATGCAAAAGATGATTACAAGAAAATCCTAGTCTAAATAGAAGAACATGATAATGTTTATTAGTTGCTCCTACTCTCCACGAAGAGCACAGCAAGACGAATGATCTGTTCTTGCTGACGAAGAACTTCTCGTCTTTCCTCCTCCAGATAATAAAGATGGAGATGATAATCCATCTCAAAGAACAGAAGATCTGTCAGAATCTCCTGTGGAACTGAGTTCCATACTTTATTGGGAATGGCAGTGATATGCCATTCCTTCTGCCAGTCTTCACAGCTGAATTCCATATTGAAGTTTTTATAGTTCAAGAACATGTTATAAAGAACCATTTTTATGATAGAGAAGAATAAATATGAGAAATAAAAGTGAAAAGGGTGTTTTGTGTATAGGAAGAGATGATTTGACTGAATGAGAATGATGGTTTAAATAACCGAGATAGAAAAGGAATATCAAGGGACTAGAAGACTAATCAATTATTAAGTGTAGAGTTAACTTAATAATTTAACCAAAAGATGTCTTATTAAGGCGCGTCTCCCTAGACTGATTTGCAATGATGACAATGATATATATATATTCATACATGCACATTTAGCAAATAAATTCACTTAATTCATCATGCATATAATAAATTACATCACAAATTCCAAGTTTAATATCTTGAACATCATTTAGGATATATCAGGATTTGATCAATATACATCAGGATTTGATCAAATATAAATTTAAAAGAATTTATCTTTCCCAACTAACCTTATCCAGTTCATTGACAAGCTTTGTAAATGTTGTTTCAGGTAATGGCTTCGTGAAGATATCAGCCAGCTATTGTTCAGTAGGAACAAAATGAAGCTCAATCGTTCCTTCCATGACATGTTCTCTTATAAAATGATATCTGATGCTGATATGTATAGTAAGAGAGTGTTGCACTGGGTTTCCTATCATAGCAATAGCACTTTGATTATCATAATAAATGGGAATTTTAGAAAATTGTAATCCATAGTCCATGAGCTGATTTCTCATCCATAACGACTGAGCACAGCAACTCCCAACTGTAATATATTCAGCCTCAGCAATCGAAGTGGAAATAGATTTCTGCTTCTTACTGAACCATGAGACTAATCTGCCTCCCAAAAACTGACAGCTCCCAGATGTACTCTTCTTATCTATTTTGTAGCCAGCAAAGTCAGCGTCTGAATAGCCACATAATTTAAAATCAGCTTCCCTTGCATACCTAAGACCAAGTGATACAGTACCCTTGAGGTATCTGAAAATTCTCTTTACTGTAATAAGATGAGGCTCCCTTGGATTTGCCTGAAATCTTACACACAGACAGGTGGCAAACATAATGTCTGGCCTACTAGCCATTAGGTACAAAAGAGAACCAATCATACTTCTGTAATTTGAGATATCAAATGTTGTACCTTCATGAGGATCAAGCTTTATAGCAGTTGCCATTGGAGTAGTTGTTGTTGCACTATCTTGCATATTAAAACTTTTTAGCAGATTATTTGTGTACTTTGACTGATTAATGTAGATGTCGTTATCAGTCTGTTTAATTTGCAATCCCAAGAAGTAACTCATCTCTCCCATCATGCTCATTTGATATCTTGATTGCATCAACTTTGAGAACTTATCACATAGTTTTTGATTAGTTGATCCAAAAATGATATCATCCACATAAATTTGAACTAAAAGCAGATCTTTACCTTCATTCTATAAAATAAAGTTTTATCTATTGTACCTCTTTTGAATCCACTTTCCAGCAGAAACTGAGCAAGAGTCTCATACCATGCCCTAGGTGCTTGCTTTAGTACATAGAGTGCTTTGTCAAGTCTATAAACATAATCAGGATGTTTAGGATCCACAAAACCTGGTGGTTGTTCAACATAGACTTCCTCTTCAAGTTCTTCATTGAGAAATGCACTCTTGACATCCATCTGAAAGACTTTAAATTTCTTGTGTGCAGCATATGCCAAGAAAATTCTGATAGCTTCTAGCCTAGCAACAGGAGCAAATGTTTCATCATAGTCAATATCTTCCTGTTAAGAATATCCTTTAGCCACCAATCTTGCCTTGTTTCTGATAATTGTTCCATCAGAATCAGTCTTTCTGAAGACCCACTTTGTGCCTACAATTGACCTGTTTTTTGGTCTAGGCACCAGCTTCCACACTTCATTTCTTTCGAACTCATTCAACTCTTTTTGCATAGTCATAACCCAATCTGCATCCTTGAGTGCATCTTCTACTTTCTTTGGCTCTTCTTTTGAAAGTAGATTGTGATATAAACATTCATTTTGAGTTGCACTCCTTGTCTTTACACCTTCATCAAGATTTCCAATGATCAGATCAGGAGTATGATTTTTAGTCCATTTTCTGGCACTGAGAAGTGTCCTTCTGGAGCTAGATGCTCCCCTTGAATTGTGTGCCTCATCAAATGCTTTTGAGGCTCCCCCTGAATCTGTTCTGTTATCTCCTGATGAAGTTTTGAGACTTGAATCATGTCCATCTGATGTTGAATCAGCATTGGATTCTGAATGACCAGATTGAGAAGAACCTTGAGTTGATTCTTCAGTATTAGTACCATCAGCTGAACCTTGTTGTTGCTCCCCCTCAACATATGCAGGTTCATTAGTACAATAATTATCTTCAGAATCTGAAAGAGTATCAGGATTTGGATCATCAGGATTTGACAATTCATTAGAGTTTGATCCAGATTCCAACAATGCATTTTCATTTGCAAAGATTAGACTTTCATGAGTGTCTTCTTCAAAACCAGGAATCTTCTTATCATCAAAAGATACATTTATCGAGATAACTACAGTATTTGTTCTCAGATTGACAACTCTGTATGCTCTTGATGGTGAGTATCCAACAAAGATTCCTTCATCAGCTTTTGATTCAAACTTTCCTAGATGATCAGTATGAGTTCTCAAAATAAAGCACTTACATCCAAATACATGAAGATGTTTGAGACTGGGCTTCTTTTCTTTTAGCATCTGATAAGGAGTAACACCATGTCTGTTTATCAGTGTGATTTTCTGAGTATAACATGTTGTGTTTACTACTTCAGCCCAGAAGTAAGTGGGTAGTTTTGCTTCTTCCAGCAGAGTCCTACCAGCTTCAATCAAGGTTCTGTTCTTCCTCTCAATAATACCATTTTGTTGAGGTGTACCAGGAGCTAAGAATTGTTATTGTATGCCTTTAATACTTGCAGACTTCCTCCATTTTTGAGTTCTTGAACTCAGTGCCATTATCACTTCTCAGAATTTTCACTTTGTGGGTGGATCCATTTTCAATTTGCCTTATGTGATCCAGAAGAATTTCTGGAGTTTCATCCTTCCTGTGTAGAAAATAAACCAAAGTATATCTAGTGAAATCATTAACAATTACAAGTGTGTACCGCTTCTTGTTGATGGACATTATGTTCACTGGTCCAAAGAGATCCAAGTGTAGCATGTGATATGGCTCAGTAATAGAGAATTTTGTTTTACTTTTGAAAGATAATCTTCTTTGTTTAGACTTTTAGCAAGCATCACAAAGACCATCAGATGAGTATAGCATATTTGGTAATCCTCTTACTAGCTCATCTTGGGAAGTTCAATTATTGAATTGAAGTTGAGATGTGAGAGCTTCTTGTTTCAGTTCCAGCTCTCATCTACTGATGCCTTTAAGATAAGGCAAGTAGCTTCTTTTTCAAGACTTTCATGCAGCCTTACTTCATATATGTTTCCATGTATGTATCCTATCAAGACAATTTTGACTTGTTATGAACAACTTCACAGTGTGAGTCATAGAATACCACATGATAACCTCTGTCAGTGATTTGACTGATGCTAAGAAGATTGTGTTTCAGTCCTTCCACCAGAGCTATACTATCTATTGCTATTTTTCCAATTATCAAGTTGCCATATCCCAGAGTGTGTCCTACATTTCCATCTCCATAAGATACATCTGGGCCAACCTTCTTCTCAAATTATGACAACGGGGATTTATTTCCAGTCATGTGTCCTGAACATCCACTATCCAAGACAAGAGTATTTTTCTTGTTACCCTATAGTTAGAGGAATAATTAAATATAAGGATTTTAAGGACCCACACTTGTTGGGCCCTCTTTTTGGACAACTTAAGCCTTTGTGAGTTAGGAATACTACTGAAAGTTTTTCCTTTGTCAGGATTTGTCTTGTCAGAAGCAGATTTAGTAGAACTAGAAGAATTGAGCACACAAACAACTTTATTAAATTTAGGAAAAGTTTCATAATAGTTGTGATACATCTTATGATAGGAACTACAACTATAAATCGAATGCCGGCAAAGGTTCATAATAGTTGTGATACAGCTTATGATAGGCACTACTAGAATTCTGTTAATAGACATCGGTCCTTAGACATCGGTCCTTAGACATCGGTTGCTCAGACGACCGATGTTAGTACTCTTTTAGACACCAGTTATTTTTAAAACGATGTTACTGCTTATATTAGACATCGGTCGAGAAAATAACCGTTGTCTATAATTATTTTTAAAAAATGAGAAATATGAATTAGACATCAGTTTATAACTTAACCCTTGTCGAATTTTCTTAGACATCAGTCTAAAATCACAACCGTTGTCTATGGTTAATTTTAAAAAATTAAAAAAAAAGACGCGCTTACTTTCCCTCAATTCCCAAATATTCCCCCCTAGCAACAAATATATTTCCCCCGTTTATTTCTCCCTTCCAAAATCACTTCTTCCTTTCCCCCTTTTCTCACCTCCCTCTCTCTCCCCATCTCTTTCCAGACTTGCTCTGTCTCACATTGTTATTCCCAAGGAACTAACAATGAGATTGGGTTGAATGTAAATCTTAAAACTTTTTCAAGTTTTGAGCAGTTTCAAAGGCTAAGTGTTTGATGAACATTTGTGTGTGAATTGCTTTGAGCAGGTGCAGACAGATGTATATTCAAGACACAAAATGTAAAGAACACAAAGGCTTTAAAAACTTTTCTGGTGGATTTTTAAGGACCCACACTTGTTGGGCCCTCTTTTTAGACAACTTAAGCCTTTGTGAGTTAGGAATACTACTGACAATTTTTCCTTTGTCAGGATTTGTCTTGTCAGAAGCAGATTTAGTAGAACTAGAAGAATTGAGCACACAAGCAACTTTATTAAATTTAGGCAAAGGTTCATAATAGTTGTGATACATCTTATGATAGGAACTACAACTATAAATCGAATACCGGCAAAGGTTCATAATAGTTGTGATACAGCTTCTGATAGGCACTACTAGAATTCTGTTAATTGACATCGGTCCTTAGACATCGGTTGCTCAGACGACCAATGTTAGAACTCTTTTAGACATCGGTTATTTTTAAAACGATGTTACTGCTTATATTAGACATCGGTCGAGAAAATAACCGTTATCAATAATTATTTTTAAAAAATGAGAAATATGAATTAGACATCGGTTTACAACTTAACCCTTGTCAAATTTTCTTAGACATCAGTCTAAAATCACAACCGTTGTCTATGGTTAATTTTAAAAAAATTAAAAAAAAAGACGCGCTTACTTTCCCTCAATTCCCAAATATTCCCCCCCCCTCAGCAACAAATATATTTCCCCCGTTTATTTCTCCCTTCCAAAATCACTTCTTCCTTTCCCCCTTTTCTCACATCCCTCTCTCTCCCCGTCTCTTTCCAAACTTGCTCTGTCTCATATTGTTATTCCCAAGAAACTAACAATGAGATTGGGTTGAATGTAAATCTCAAAACTTTTTCAAGTTTTGAGCAGTTTCAAAGGTTAAGTGTTTGATGAACAGTTGTGTGTGAATTGCTTTGAGCAGGTGCAGACAGATGTATATTCAAGACATAAAATGTAAAGAACACAAAGGCTTTAAAAACTTTTCTGGTGGATTTGTTGTTCCACCAGAGATGTGTATTTCAGAAAATCTGTGATTCAAAGAATTGATCACAGCTGCGTCCTAGTACAAACTAGATGATTTTCTCTCTATATTTTTCTAAACAGCTCTGAAAAATTCATTATCTAATTACTAGCTGCAACTTGGTTTATATATCACCAAGTTTACAAGTGAAGACAAAAAATAAAATACAATTTAAAATAGTTCTTCATATTTTTCTTCTTCATTTCTCTATCCAATGCAATCTTGGATAATCTGTGAATCTTTGAATACTTCCTTGTTTGCACCAGAATGGAAATGCTGCATTTTCTTGATTCCTCCAAGAGGCTACCACATTCCAATTGTCTTTGTCAACCCATGTGCCTCTGTCAGCTTATGAATTATCACTGTCAACTGCTATTGAACTGAGCATCCGTTGAAGCTTTTCATCCGTTGATGGCTTTATCCGTTGATGCTTTATCAGTTAAAGCTTTACTCGTTGATGCACTCATCCGTTGATGGATGTTATCCGTTGAAGCTTTAGAGACATCCGTTGAAGCTTTGTTTTTCATCTGTTGAAGGCCTTTAATCTATCAGTTGATACTACTTCATTTATACAGATTATAAGGCATGAAATATTTACAATTAGCCCTCCTATTTGCATATCCACTAGTAGTCAACATGACTTATAATTTCCCATAACTTCTAAGAATTATAACTTAAATACAGAAACTGAAATGTGCTACAATACCAAACTTATTTCTAAGTAAAGCTACTCCATCAACGGATAGCCAGAGTGGTCTTATCCGTTGAGGCTACAAACACTAGATATCTACTTAAGTGTTTTGCTTAACTTATCATCAAACTAATACACATATTCCTAACACACATCTCTCTATCCATCTCTCTCTCCACATCTATATTACTATCTCCTAATCTTACATTATGTGTCACCATCTCACATTATTTCTAGTTAGGGTTCCAATTGAACCCAAATTAAAGAACATCTTCGATTAATCAAAATCAAGCTTCAAGAAACCTAATTTATGAAGAAACTTGCTTGGTTTAGTTGTTTGATTGGATTTTGTTTATTCTTCATCTTGATTTAGTTTCTACTTATTATCGGGTTTGGTTTTTAATTTTGTTTTTTTCTTTTTTCAACAGGGTTGGAAAATATGGGACGGTTCGAAAATACAGGGGAAAATATGGGTTTGAATGCTAGATTGATAAGCTTGAAACTGAGGTTTGAACAACTGTTCTTGTGTCTATATGTGTGTATATTTATATGGGTTTGTTGAGATTGAATGTTATTTGGCATAAGTGATGTTCTTGGTAGATCTTGATTGATTTATATGAGTTTATTTGTTCTTGATTTTGTGTGGCAGATAAAGTGGAATTTTTTATGGTTTTATTGATGTTTCGAGTAGGTTGTTTGCTGCTGCTGTTGCTATTTTTAGAAGTTTATACGAGAATTTTCTAATGCTTTTGGTTGAAAGGAATGAATACCTTTAAAGTAGCACAAATGTTATTTGATCCTTGAAATATGTTAATCCTTCCCACCAGACAGAGCATAAGACGTTCTCGAGTTGGAAATACATCAGACGTTCTCGAGTTGGAAATTGTTTAATATCCACTTGAGGTATTGCCTAAATTTTCTGTTATGACAATGAAGTTTTTGTTGTCAGCTATTTTTTATTCAGATTGATCCTGCAAAGTACACGAGTATGTGTAAGATATACGATCCATTCATCAAAATTTATCTCAAGCATTCACTTTAATTATTGTATACTTGAGATAAATTTTGATAAATAGATTATTTCCCTTATAATTATTAAACGTGAGATATGTATTTGTTACTATGAAAGAGCAGTATCTTCTACACTAAGTCAGGCTCCCTCTGTTCATTATTAGTAGCGTGTACCCATTAAAGTTTTCCCTTTCAAAATATTGTGTTGAATTTAACAGTAGTCTATATTTCATGCCCACTGTTATACTCACCTATAGTATGAAAGAACTCATATTATTCATTTATGATTTCTACCCATGTTTTGAGTAGTCAATTTGTTTTTTTTAAACAGGATAGGAATGGTAAACCAAGACGTGCTAGTACAAGGCTTGTTGCTTTCTATGTAAACTTCTACATTGGTAATTGAGCTATCATTACACCAAAATTTGGGGATAAAAATGGGATGATGAAGTCGTCCGCGTCTTGTCTCTGGCATTTCCAGACCATGAACTAAGCAGTTCTTCCAATTTTTTCTTGTTTATACAATAATGTTGCAATCTTCAATTAAATTCATGAAGGCAAATGATACAATGTTTAAGGATCATAATTTATACTTTAATTATAGAGAGAATTTCATTTTGCATCCCTTATATTTGGCCAAAACTTACTTTTGTATACCTATTTTCATAAATTGTAGTTTGCATCCCCCTATTTTGAAATCCGCCTCAACATGCACCCTTTTTACCTAATTTTTTAGCCCTAATTACTGTCTCCAACAATATATCTCATCTTTTCTTTCCAATAATAGAATATATATGTTGTTGAAGACAAAAATTTGGGCAAAGCAATTGACAAAATTTGGCAAAAAAGGCGCAACTTGAAGCGAATTTCGAAGTAGGGGGATACAAACTGCAATTTATCAAAATAGGTATACAAAATTATTTTTTGGCCAAAAAACGGGGGTGCAAAATGCAATTCTCTCTTAATTCTAAATCATTTAAAATAACTTTCTCACTGCATTTGCATTCTAAAATATGTCAAAGATATGTAACCCGTACTTTTCATTTTTCAATAAAGGTAAATTCTGAAATAACTTTTATCTTTGAATTAAAGTTAGTTTACTTTTGGATATACTTTAAGAAAAGGTAAGATATTAATAATTGGTTCTGATTTCTCAACATCTCTTCCTTGTTAGTCTAAAAGCTTGGAAGTCATTTTATGCTTTTCTTATTTTTTTTGCTTAGAGTATTAAACATTTTTCACCCGATACCTATTTATTTGTTATATCATTAGCTCTAAGGTGTGCACTCCGAAGACATGATCCTGGAAATGTAGATGCCCAGGTCTTACTTGTTAATAATATATAGAGATATTCAGCATATAAGTGTGCCCTTAGTTAAACTCGTGCAAATGATTAGTAGCAAATAGCTCGATTATCTTGTGGGCAACTAATTTCAAATAGCTCAATATTAAGGGTTTTGTTTGAATAATACTATTAAGCAAGTCAAATGGTGAATTAGCCTGATAATAACAATCCAGAGAATCACCCTGTAATGGCGGTTGTTGCTGTTGGTGGTGAATCAAATTGGGATTATATAAATCTCTTTTTTCTCCGTCCCATTCTCGCTATCGTATTTGTGTTCAGTTTACTTATTCTAGGTATGTTTATCTTGTGGGCAGCTAATTTCAAATAGCTCAATTCTTAAAATGACTTACAAAGAATAGTAAGTCATGCACCTCCAGTTTGCTAATTTTTTTAAACTTGCAGTGTGCTTGAGGCTGGAATTGTCCCACATATTGCTCCTGTTTTCATGCCACCTGGCCCCATCCAAGCTCCTGTATATTATGATTATGGACAATATCAGGCAACACATCTGTAGGACTTATGGAAGTATCTTTCTATGGCCTGTAACACTTTTCATAATGTATAATTTGATTATTTTTCTAGCTTAAGTTAAATTGATTACAATATCATTGCTCTGCACCTTCTGATAAAGTTTTAACTTAATAACATCTTTTTAATAACAAATATTGGTAAATTTGGTTTAATCAACCTTCACGATGAAAATTTACTGTGTTTAAGTGAGATTCTGTCGGTACATCGTGCTAGAACAAGCCAGAGGTCAACATTACTATTTTTGCTTCCTTTAAGTTTTCTTTCTATTTTATCTTTCTTACCGAAAGAAGTCCACCTTTGTAGGCAAATCAGAAAGTATCAAAGGTTGTGCTGCTTAAGGATTTGCATATGGAAATTGACCAAATGAGACAAGGTTTGAGTGACATGAAATCCTGTATTTCCATTTTTTCTTTTGTTTTGTGATATAAGTTTCACACTTTACAGCCTATGTATTTGAATAATATTGTTCACTCCCTGTGTTATTGTTTGATTTGCTCCTGAGAAGGCAGATAATGATGAGACTTGCAAACAAGAGTTGACGAAAGTTTCAGAAAGGCTTGGAAAAGTTTAAGGCGAGACAAATATCTGTTTGTTTTGTTGATCAGAAGCGTGGTAGAGAAAATAGGAGCTGACATGACAAGAAGACTAGCCTGCATGAAAGGGGTTGACTTGAGTACTAGGAATATGGTTGATTTTAAACATTGAGATTTGTTGTACTTATCACCGGAATGGTTTGTTTAGAATGATAGACGTATTTGAGATAAGTTGTACACATTTAGAATTTGATGATCTTGAATTAAATTGGATAATAATGTATATGTATTGGTTGAGTTTTGATAATCAAGTTTTTTCAGTATTGTGGTTAAAGTATTGTATAATATTCGATGTTAATATAGGGATATCAACACATGTAAAAAGGGCAATAACATCAATTCTAGAATAAACAATCGACGTCTATTTTTGAAATTAACATTGGTTATATTAAAGAAAATGATGTTAAAATAGGTTTTTAACAACGGTTACATATATATAACCGATGTCTAACCTGATATTTGACATCAAATAACCGATGTCTAAGGTGTTTTTTATAGTAGTGGCCAAATACTACCACAAAGAAAACAAGGATTTTGTGGTTTATAAAATACTGATCTACCCCTAACATCAGACTCAGGAATAGCAGTTTTCATTTTCTTACTCCTCCTGCATGACATCAGAATCTGTCATGTTCTCATCAGTTTCAGAATCAGTATCATCATCAGGATTTGATGATGAATCATCAGTATCTGATTCTGGTAGATTGTTCTTTTTCCTTGCAACTTCAACAGACCTTTCTTTTGAAGCTTTAGCATTCACTTTCAAAGCAACTGATTTTCCTTTGCTGCTTTTCATCTCCTTCTTTTGCTGGACTTCCATGTCATGAGTTCTCAGCATGCTATAGACTTTATCCAGAGTGATTATTTTCAAATCATACTGATGTCGTATAATTGAAGTCTGAGTCTCCCATTCTTCATTCAAGGCTCTCAGAAACTTAGTATTTGAATCCTCTTGATCATACACCTTTCCCACCAAAGACAGATTGTTGAGCAGGGTGAGAAATCTGCCATAGATTGTGGAGACCCTGGCTTCATATAAACTACCTTGTCTTACACCAGTCAATACAGTCTTGTCATCAGACTTGCTGACAATTTCACAATGCTCCTCATAGAAGTTGACATGGTAACCTCTGTCACAGATTTGACTTACACTTATCAGATTATGCTTGAGTCCTGCAACTAGAGCTACATTCTCAATGATGACATTTCCAACTTTGATTTTGCCATATCCCAAGATTTTTCCTAAGTTTCCATCTCCATAAGAAACGTTTGGGCCAACCTTCTCCTCAAAATCTGATAGCAGGGTTTTATAACCAGTCATATATCATGAGCATCCATTGTTCAAGACTAGAGCATTACTCCTGTAACCCTGCAATCAGTAATTTGAATCAGTAAGTGTTTTAAGGACCCAGACTTGCTTGGATCCTTTGGCCTTTTTAAGTTTGTTAACATATGCAGCAGAAGACTTTTTATCAGAGTTTATGTTAACATCCTTACTATCAGCATTTATACATGCAGAAACAGATTTTGCTTTAATTAAAGAAGGTTTCAGTTTATAATAATCATAATACAAACTGTGATACTCTTTATATGTATAAATAGAATGCCAAACACTTCCACAATGAAAAAAAGGACTCTGTGGTTTATATCTTACTGTTTTATTCCTAAACTTTGCTTTGGAAGAAACAGTATGTAATAACCCCAATTTTTGAGAAATTTTGAAACCCTTATGAATAGTGTTTTTGCTGAACGAGAAAACTTTTCATGCCACGCTATGTAGGGGTTCTGTTATTGATCTTATGGGATATTATTAGTACTCTATGTGGTATATAAGTGTATGTAAAGATCGTCAGAATCCAATTCCGAACACTTTGATTTTTCCCGGAAATCCACAAGATACGGAGAGAATTGAGTATAAGGTAACAGGATAAAAAGGATTGAAATTAAAGGATTATAGGAGAGGATCATAAAAGGAATATAATATATTGAGAAAGGTTAAGGGAACCTAAGTAATAAGATCCCGGGTATGATCCCTCAAACGATAAACGAGAACGAAAGATAAGCGAACCGTAAAACAAATAAGTGACCAAGAGACAAGCTTGTACAAGAAGCCAGGGATTGTGACATCATCAAACCACAAGGTGTGGACAAGTGGGAGCATAATGACATGTGCAAGGTGACACAAGCATGACATAGAAGGGAAGGAAGTGTGGTTGAATTATAACCACACAAAATCAAGGTTAATTAAGTCATTAACCAAAAACAACACAAAAATCAACCAACCAAGCAAATCATTTCATTTTCATCAAACAAAACACAAAAATATCTTCTTCCCAAGCTAGCTCTCGGCCCATTTCTTAAAATTTGAAGATCCAAGCTCCACCACTTACTATTTAGCAAGGTAATTATCTAAGCTTCCCCATGGATAGTTACATACTTCCTATAAGTTTAAGCTTCTAATTCCAAGCCAATCTTTTTCTATAAATCAAGGAAGAAGATGGTGAATAGTAACCTTCAAGAAATAACTTTAGTTTTCTTGAATTTTTATGAAAGATTAAGGTTATACAAGCAAGGATCAAGGTTCTTTTAGGCATTCAAAGCTCTTGGGTTGTGTTAGGAAGCTTCAAGGAGGTATAAACAACTTTCACCTTTAACTTATAGTTTGAACTTTGAGTTTTGATGAGTTTATGGATGGATTAATGTATATATAGAAATATCCATGTATGTATAGCAAGATCCATGTATGATAGATGGTTTGGTTGGATTTGTGGTGATTTTGGATATGAATCTTGGTTAATGGTTAATGAATCTTAAGTTATGGTTAGTAGATCATGTTTGTGGTTGAATAAGTTGGAAAACCTTGAGATTATGGACTGACTTTGCCTTGATATAAGTTGTGTTTGAGGTATTGATGATGTTTGGGTGGTTTGTAGTGAATTGGTAAAGAATTGGAGTGGTATAAATATTGGTAATCGCGTAAACATAGCCGTCGTAACGTCCGATTTTCTTTAGACTGTTTTGTGCATAACATTAGGACCCGAGAACCCCCTGCTAGATTGTGACCACTGCCATGTTTAGATAGCTCATGTTACGAGCTTCGTTTTGATATGTAGTTCGTTCGATTCCGATTTACGGTTTAGGAGAAACGACCGTTTCAAGTAACGGCGTTTCGCGAACGAAACTTTTTCCCTCGCCTTACTTTGAAATGTAGGTTAAAGACCAAAAAGGGTTAATTAATGCATGAAACATTTATGGTAAGTGTTTTAGGCAGTTGGTAAGTCACTCGCGAAGGAATCGCTTTAAAACTCGTAAAGGTTAAATTATTAAAAATGGTGGAGCCGAGGGTACCCGAGTGACTTAAGCGAATCAGTGAGCGCAAAACAAGCGTTAGAGTCTAAGTTAGTTAAAGTATAGATTCACAAGTGACTTTGGTTTAATTCCAACTTACTTGTTGTTTATAGGTTACCAGACTCGTCCCGAGCCATTCGTAACCCCAGTCGCTCAGGCAAGTTTTCTACCCGTTATACTGTTGTTGTGATGTAAATATATGTATATGCATTATCTTGTGATATTGCATGATTGTTTATATTAGCAAATGTTGCAATATATTGAAGCATGCTGCTATGGTATATATATGCATGCCTGTTTCATATTCTTTCAATATATATCTGTTGGTTCAGTTGATAATACCTATGCTAGAGGATAGTTGTATCTTGCATATACCCTTAGTATAGGGACCCAAAGGTGAAAATATTTTCTAAAACCGGGAGTCGAGGATCCCGAGTAGATTTTATATGGATATGGATATATATATATATATATTTATATATATATATGGTTATAGTTTTCCAAACTATTAATCGAATAAGGTTTATTCGATAACTTTAAACTTCATTTTATTATTGAATATTATTTGAATATTCATTCGAAGGCTTATGACTCTTTTATATTATTTATGAATATTATTTGAATATTCATTTGAGGATCTATGACTCCGATTATGTGCTGTAATATATTCTTTATTTTATTAAAGAATAAGGTGTAAATAATCAAACTTATTTTCGGTTATTCAAATAAAGATAATACTTTTATATAAGTATATCTTTGGTTATTTAATATTCGTTTAAGTATAAGTTTTAAAACTTCTACTTCAATTATTTTTATAAAGATTATTCTTTATGGGAATATTAATTAAAATAATAATATTCAGTCATTTTCTAAAATATTCTGGGGACTGATTTACTTCATTAAATCAGCCTTACTCCAAACACTCTTTAAAGTGTTTTCGAGTCTTCAAAATGATTTTTAAAAGTCAGAGCGGATCCCAAAACTCATTTTTATATTTAAGATCTTCCTTTTAAGGGGATTTAAATACTCGCTCAAAACCTGGGGAATCCGGCTCTGTGGTGTATTTTATATTCGCAACAAGGTTGCAGATTTGGTAAATGAATTGATTACTTGCCCAACGTTCGGGAAGTAAGCCCCTCTCATTGAGTCGGCATAAGCGACAGGCCGGGGTACGGTCTATTATTGTGTAAGTGGCTCAGTGGGAGTCCATCAAATGCATAAGTGGTTGAGTGGCAGTCCAGCATAGGTCTTAATTATGACCAGGGTGATGACCAGTGGGGAATTCGTCCATCTACTAGTAGAAAAGGTTACTTATTGGTATCTTTGCCTGATCAGCGAGATATCGGGTTTATGCCAAAATTCTTTTCCTTTCCAAAATTCATTGGATGTTTCAAACTCTGTTCATACTTTGCATAACAGAGGTTCCAGGAAATGTTTAAAGGGATATATGTATGTGGATATATATATATCGGGACTAAATAAAGTATCTCATAACTTTTTCATTCAATAATATTTCAAAGATTGAATCTATTCAAGTCTTATCTTGTGGTCTCATCAGTGGGATGAACTTTTGAAATTGATTATAACTTGAACGGTGGTAGTTCAAGTAGTATTTGGGAATGATATAAGTGTAGTGAAGTATTTGGTAACCTCATCTTTTAAACTTATATCTAATTAATAATTGTCTTATGAATGACAAAGATTTTCAGAAAAACGTTGAGACAAGGTTAGATATATGAGATCACCTTGCAACGATATTTTTTTTTATATACAGTTATACACTGGGACTTTGTGTATATTATGCATGGAAGAGGACTTCCAATATTTTGAAAAGTATATATGTATATATACTGAATATTTTGCGACTTCATCGCATTAAGATATCGAACTTGGTTCATTTCTTTTGACCAAGACTTTCATGAGTATTATGAGTAGGCTCATATATTGTAAATCATTATACATATTATTTTGGTGGGCTTGCTGCTCACCCTTGCTTTATTTCTTCATCACACAACAACAGTTAGGAAAAATGGCCAGACCCCAGCAGACCCAGCGCAAGCGCGTGGGAAGCGTCCCGCGTCTTCCCGTTGATGTTGTAGCTGCTATAGCTGCAGAGGTAGATCTATTGTAGATCAGACCATCTACTTTTGAGAATCAATTATGTATAATTATAACTTGTGGCAGATAATGGCAATTAACTGTAAATTTATCAAGTAATCATTTTGGGTTGTAATAACTTTTAAATTGTGGATTCAAAGACTTGTACTTATTTAAATTTCATCTCTGAGACTATAACGGGTTGTGGTGTGTGTTAGTGTGGGGTCACAGCATAAGGTTATTTATTATTAATTAAGTGAAGTGATATTGTGGAAAGAAAGACCGTGACGACCCGGATCCCCGACCCCGGATCTGGGGGTGTTACAGAAATGGTATCAGAGCTAAGCGTTATAAACCTCAGAGATGATGGGGCGTAAAGATAATAAGTTCACTAAGATAATAAGAACTCTTGCCAAGTTCATAGTCGGGCTACCTAACGTAGCACTGACAGTTAAAACCCTTATGGGAACCCTTATAAATATCGTGATAGGAGCGTAGTTCGTTATCGTATATGGTAGCGGGACTCCGAACCCTGAGGTTGAGGAGCAACATCGCGATGATATTTTATTACTAATTGGAGATCGGATTGCGGATCCGATAGAGTGTCCTAATGCAGGACCGGATGATGTTGATAGTGAGGATGTAGCGGTTGATGATGTTGTCCTAGAAGGGATAGTTATTGAGGAGGATCCCATGGAGGATCCTGACAAGAATGAATAAAGGACCACTGAGGAATTGATGACCATGGTTAGGGAAACTACCAGAGGTAGGATTGGCCGGTCACTACCGGAGGTTCGTTCAAGTTGTAAAGATAGTAGCCCCTTTAACGCGGCTTACTCGTAAGACTGAGAAGTTCGAATGGACAGAGAAATACGAGAAAAGATTTTAACAACTGAAGCAAAGGTTGGTGGCGGCCCATATGTTGGCGTTGCCGGATGAAAAATGAGATTTTGTGATTTGTAAGTGACGCTTCGCATAAGGAATTAGGGTGCTTCTTATATAGCACAGCAAGATAATCGCGTCTGCGTCAAGACAATTAAGGAAGTATAAAATTCGATATCCCCACCCATGAGCTTGGGCTCGTGGCAATAGTTTTTCCCTAAAGATTGGAGGCACTACTTGTATGGAGAGAAGTGCAAGATTTACACAAACCATAGGAGCTCTAGTATATTTTTGCGTAGAAAGAGCTCAACATACGCCAGAGGAGGCGGTTAGAGCTAATCAAGGATTACGATTATGAGATTCTTTATCATTCGGGGGAAAGCCAATATGGTGGCTGATGCCCTTAGTAAAAAGGAGAGACTCAAGATGATAATGCCTTTTGGAGAGTTTATAAGAGATTTTGAGAAAATGGAAATAGAAGTGAAGGTAACCGGAGCCGGTACCGAAAAGCTGTTTGAGATTGCAATACAGCCCGAATTATTGGAAAAGATCATATTGTGCCAGAAAAAGTTATGAATGAAGGTAGAGAGCCAACAACTAGATAAAAGATTAATATCGAGAAAGATGATAAGGGAATAATGAGGTATTCCTATAGAATTTGGGTTCCGAAAGTTCAAGAGTGTAAGGATGAGAACTTAGATGAGAGCCATAGTTGAGGAATAAGATTTAGAGCAAACCCTGAACGCGATAGTCAGGGAGGTCGCCATCAAGATAGAAGGAACCCATGACATAATGGAGTGGAAAATGAGGATTTTAAATTAAAAGATGACCCCGATTATGGGGAGTAGGATGAAACATTTCATAATAAGGAAACAGAAAGTCGAGTAAGGAAAGGAGACCCGAGACGGTACTCCTATACGGCAATTCATAGACCTGTCTAGACAGAACTTAGACTATTATCCCCAACCACCACTTTGAGGAAACAATGCGGTAGGAAATTCTGCATGACCTTTAAGTCGTTAAGCTCTCAGAGTTCCAAGGAACAGGTTGACCCAGTCGAGGCAATAGCCTGGCTAAAGGAAATAGAGGAATCAGTTGAGATTCTAAATGATTGACGAATCACAAAAGACTATTTTTATCACTTACCCTCCTAAGAGAGAGGCCACCTGCTGGTGAAAGACCAAGAAAGGCACGGAGCCAGAGGATAGAATAAACTGATTTAAGTTCAGTCAATTGTTTTCGGGAAAGTAATTCCCAAGGTTATGGAGATAGTGTAAAAACTTTGGAGCTAGAACAAAAGTGGATGAGTATGATGAATTATGAATCTAAGTCGTAAAAGTGGTCAAGATTCGTTCTGAGGACACGAATCCAGAATGACGGGATGTTTGAAATCAATGCTTATATTGTGATTGGTTTGTGAAATAATGATAAGAGAAAGGAAAATAAAAAGAAACTGAAGTGGAAAGGAATATAAAGGCAATAGAGTTTGAGGAATGATAAGGGAGTTGGGTATGAGGAAACCCTAAAGACTCATAGCAATAGAAATAGAAAAGTATGTAATCGTCAGGATGATGATGATCCACCATGAGTTAAAATTGATGGTTGAAGGCATAAGAGATACATATATTGTACCCCCTTTAAGTTGGGAGGATTCGAGGAAACCTTGAGATAATTCGAAGGATAAATAATGAGACGCGGATAGACTGAGGAGACAAGAAAGTAAGAAATCAGGAAAAAAAAAATTTGGATGAAGGAAGTGACCTTCAATAATGTGAAATGTAAGACCGGTGGCTCGATACCCAGAAAGGGAGACGCCAGGTATGAGAGATATCCCAACATTGAGATGACTGTGGAGATAAACAACAAAAGTAAATAAGGAATTATTAAGAAGAGGTTCACGTTGAACATGACCAATATCTTCCAGAACATCCATGTTATCGTTACCAGATTAGGCAAGAAAAGCGGATAACCGTTGTTATCTTTTGGAGGCCATTTTGATTAACCTCATTTTGTATACAGATGTTATTGTGAAATTAGGCATTTACTATCGAGGTGGGAATGATTGAATAAGATACCCATATCAGGGATATATGACTTTATTTATCCATGGAAGGATGCTTGTACCTTTTTAAAGGTGGAATTAAGGATAGAACATCGGTAACTTAAAACGAATCCTAGGGGAATGCATAAAGGTTGGCATTTCACCCTTAATAGGGATAGTATGAGTTTTGACAGTATGAATTGGAAAGGATTAAGGTAATAATAACCTTTAAGGATCAGTGGAGAAATTCTTCAGAAGTATATAGACAATGGTTCTACTATTAGTAAATGGTATTGTGATATGCCCTGTATCTAGGGAATACAGGAGGAACGATTGAAGGATAACCTTAGAGGTTTTATAAGGAAAAAGGTAATATTCAAAATTCTCAAGAATGGAAATGGGGATAAAGGAAATATGACGTAATTATAATGATGCCAAGTGGGGCACGTGTTAAACCACGAGAAAGTATGGATCAAACCAGTAAAGGTTGAAATTGTTCTAGGCAATTAGGACTTAAGATAAAAGATGTTCTAAGTATAGTTGAGAGTCAGTCGTGACAGTGATTAACCTCTAAAGACTGAGGCAATAACTTATGGAAAAATGGTGAATTTTTTTTTTACTCATCAGATTTTAAGGAATACATCTTCACATAAGCTGTGATTGAAATGAGGTAGAAAATTATTTGGAGGTGGTTAAAATGACATTGACTGTAAGGAAATTGTACTATCAGGAAAGGCCAAAGAGGTGGCCGACACTTTAAAGGTAAGAGGATAATTATAGGCACTTGTGCCAAAGGAATACAGTGATGATGGTTAAAACTGTGAAGGTTGTATTATGGTTTGGAAGATTGACATTCCTTCTGATGACTGTGCAATACCCAACCGTAATAGTAGTTAGTAAAGGTTTAATTCGTGTAATCGCCATGAGCGGGCTATCTATCTCAGAAGATACTATCTTGAGATAAGCCAGGACCATAGTTCAAAAAGGACTAAACAAACCTTTGAGTTAAGTCTTCTATTGAAGGCATATGATTAAGAATGGTATTAACCTGCTATCGTTGCTTTGAGCGAAACTCTTCTGCAAATTTTATCTGCTTCATGTCATGAAAGTACGCCAGAGTTTGGAGTGTTCTTCATGAATTATGATTGGTGATTATGTTAACTCCTTAGAAGTATTTGATACGACATGTATGGACTCCGTATGGTTAGATATTAAGACTTCATGGAAAATGAATGACTACAGTAGGTCAGTGGTGGACCATAGTAAGGCAGCAATGATTCTGCGAGTATCGAGCTGTTTACAACCGCGAGAGTTGTATTGGAATAGGTGTCGAGATTGAGTACCCCTAATCGGGTCGTGGTAGTGTATAAGTTATCATTGATAGACTAATTAAGTAGAGTATCTACCTAGTGAATTATTATTCTTTCTTATCAATAGAGAGTCGTATTATTATACGAGGAAGGTTGCGGTGCAAGCATAGAATTCTAGTAGCGATGATGTATAGAATGAGATCCCAGATTCGATTTTCGATGTCGAGGGAGTTTCAAAGGTGATTGTGTTTAAACTCGAGGAAGAGCATGGTTCCATAGAATGATGGACGGAATAGAAATATTTAGGCATGGGAAATGCGATGCTATAATACTTGATACTGATATAAATACGTTTATGTTTTGTTCTCCTATGACAAACCTCTATAATTCAGAGGTAGGTTCCAAGCCAGATATTTTATGGCAATAAAATTTTTATGAATATACAATTCTCTTCAATTCGTTCTTTTCTCTTCTTTTCATTTCATGTAATCTGAGAAGGACAACCCTTCCAAAAGGGGAGGTATTGCCGAATGACTATCTATCTGTGTGATAGAAGCCGAGTAGGATACCAGCTATTGTTTAATTGCTTGTCAAGTACTAAAGGTTGGCCACCTTCTGTACTAACTATGCAATATAACAAGTGTTCATGATCATAGTGATCTCTCAACAAATTCCTTTACTTCTATTTGATTGATCAAATTTTGGAAAATAGAAACAACTGAAAAAGGAGTAATAAAGTGGTGGTAGTATGCGGAATGGGAACACATTCGTGATACTAAGGTTGACGTGGTTATTAAAAGGTTATAGAACGCTAACGAGCAAAAGTATAACCAGTATAATATTAGGAACGGAAGGTAGTAGCGATTACGAACTGGAAAAGAATGGGTATTGAGAAGCAGAAGCTCTAATGATAAAAGCTATAATGAGAGTCTGTGCAATAGACTTGAAAGAATTTGGAATGATCACTTAATTCGGATTGAGTTATCTTACGACAATAGATCATATGTCATTATCGAGATGTCGCCTTATGAGATCCTTGAGGGAAGATAATGTCGATCTCCCTTATGTTAGGATGAAGTTGTAGAGCGCAAGATGCTCGGACCCGCAGTAGTCCAAAGGACCAAGGATATGATAGATCTAATCAGAGGACGGCTGGTAGTAGCCCAAGATGGACATGATAAGTATGTTGATTTGACACGAAAGGATAAAGAGTATGAAATAGGGGACCTAGTAATGTTATAGGTATCCCTTGGAAAGGATTGATGAGGTTCGGAAAGAAAGGAAAGCTAAGTCTACAATTTGTTGGACCCTTGGATATATTAAGACGTTTGGGAAGTTAGCATATAAGCTAGCCCTAACCCCGAATATGTAGCAAGTTCATAACGTGTTCCACGTATCAATGTTAAGGAAGTGTAATTCGGATGCCAGTCAAATAGGGGCATATGAGCGCATAGATATGCAACCCGACGTAACCTATATGGAGCAACCAGGAAGGGTTATAGAGTGAAAAGGAACAAGTGCTTAGGAGAAGGATTATCAAACTAGGCAGAGTTTGGTGGTAGAACCACAATGTGGAAAATTGACTCGAGAGTTAGAAAGTGTAATGCTAAGAAAGTATCCCCATTTGTTTTCTATCTGATTCCGGGACGGAATCCTTTTAAGGAGGGGAGACTGTAATAACCCCAATTTTTGAGAAATTTTGAAACCCTTATGAATAGTGTTTTTGCTGAATGAGAAAACTTTTCATGCCACGCTATGTAGGGGTTCTGTTATTGATCTTATGGGATATTATTAGTACTCTATGTGGTATATAAGTGTATGTAAAGATCGTCAGAATCCAATTCCGAACACTTTGATTTTTCCCGGAAATCCACAAGATACGGAGAGAATTGAGTATAAGGTAACAGGATAAAAAGGATTGAAATTAAAGGATTATAGGAGAGGATCATAAAAGGAATATAATATATTGAGAAAGGTTAAGGGAACCTAAGTAATAAGATCCCGGGTATGATCCCTCAAACGATAAACGAGAACGAAAGATAAGCGAACCGTAAAACAAATAAGTGACCAAGAGACAAGCTTGTACAAGAAGCCAGGGATTGTGACATCATCAAACCACAAGGTGTGGACAAGTGGGAGCATAATGACATGTGCAAGGTGACACAAGCATGACATAGAAGGGAAGGAAGTGTGGTTGAATTATAACCACACAAAATCAAGGTTAATTAAGTCATTAACCAAAAACAACACAAAAATCAACCAACCAAGCAAATCATTTCATTTTCATCAAACAAAACACAAAAATATCTTCTTCCCAAGCTAGCTCTCGGCCCATTTCTTAAAATTTGAAGATCCAAGCTCCACCACTTACTATTTAGCAAGGTAATTATCTAAGCTTCCCCATGGATAGTTACATACTTCCTATAAGTTTAAGCTTCTAATTCCAAGCCAATCTTTTTCTATAAATCAAGGAAGAAGATGGTGAATAGTAACCTTCAAGAAATAACTTTAGTTTTCTTGAATTTTTATGAAAGATTAAGGTTATACAAGCAAGGATCAAGGTTCTTTTAGGCATTCAAAGCTCTTGGGTTGTGTTAGGAAGCTTCAAGGAGGTATAAACAACTTTCACCTTTAACTTATAGTTTGAACTTTGAGTTTTGATGAGTTTATGGATGGATTAATGTATATATAGAAATATCCATGTATGTATAGCAAGATCCATGTATGATAGATGGTTTGGTTGGATTTGTGGTGATTTTGGATATGAATCTTGGTTAATGGTTAATGAATCTTAAGTTATGGTTAGTAGATCATGTTTGTGGTTGAATAAGTTGGAAAACCTTGAGATTATGGACTGACTTTGCCTTGATATAAGTTGTGTTTGAGGTATTGATGATGGTTGGGTGGTTTGTAGTGAATTGGTAAAGAATTGGAGTGGTATAAATATTGGTAATCGCGTAAACATAGCCGTCGTAACGTCCGATTTTCTTTAGACTGTTTTGTGCATAACATTAGGACCCGAGAACCCCCTGCTAGATTGTGACCACTGCCATGTTTAGATAGCTCATGTTACGAGCTTCGTTTTGATATGTAGTTCGTTCGATTCCGATTTACGGTTTAGGAGAAACGACCGTTTCAAGTAACGGCGTTTCGCGAACGAAACTTTTTCCCTCGCCTTACTTTGAAATGTAGGTTAAAGACCAAAAAGGGTTAATTAATGCATGAAACATTTATGGTAAGTGTTTTAGGCAGTTGGTAAGTCACTCGCGAAGGAATCGCTTTAAAACTCGTAAAGGTTAAATTATTAAAAATGGTGGAGCCGAGGGTACCCGAGTGACTTAAGCGAATCAGTGAGCGCAAAACAAGCGTTAGAGTCTAAGTTAGTTAAAGTATAGATTCACAAGTGACTTTGGTTTAATTCCAACTTACTTGTTGTTTATAGGTTACCAGACTCGTCCCGAGCCATTCGTAACCCCAGTCGCTCAGGCAAGTTTTCTACCCGTTATACTGTTGTTGTGATGTAAATATATGTATATGCATTATCTTATGATATTGCATGATTGTTTATATTAGCAAATGTTGCAATATATTGAAGCATGCTGCTATGGTATATATATGCATGCCTGTTTCATATTCTTTCAATATATATCTGTTGGTTCAGTTGATAATACCTATGCTAGAGGATAGTTGTATCTTGCATATACCCTTAGTATAGGGACCCAAAGGTGAAAATATTTTCTAAAACCGGGAGTCGAGGATCCCGAGTAGATTTTATATGGATATGGATATATATATATATATATTTATATATATATATGGTTATAGTTTTCCAAACTATTAATCGAATAAGGTTTATTCGATAACTTTAAACTTCATTTTATTATTGAATATTATTTGAATATTCATTCGAAGGCTTATGACTCTTTTATATTATTTATGAATATTATTTGAATATTCATTTGAGGATCTATGACTCCGATTATGTGCTGTAATATATTCTTTATTTTATTAAAGAATAAGGTGTAAATAATCAAACTTATTTTCGGTTATTCAAATAAAGATAATACTTTTATATAAGTATATCTTTGGTTATTTAATATTCGTTTAAGTATAAGTTTTAAAACTTCTACTTCAATTATTTTTATAAAGATTATTCTTTATGGGAATATTAATTAAAATAATAATATTCAGTCATTTTCTAAAATATTCTGGGGACTGATTTACTTCATTAAATCAGCCTTACTCCAAACACTCTTTAAAGTGTTTTCGAGTCTTCAAAATGATTTTTAAAAGTCAGAGCGGATCCCAAAACTCATTTTTATATTTAAGATCTTCCTTTTAAGGGGATTTAAATACTCGCTCAAAACCTGGGGAATCCGGCTCTGTGGTGTATTTTATATTCGCAACAAGGTTGCAGATTTGGTAAATGAATTGATTACTTGCCCAACGTTCGGGAAGTAAGCCCCTCTCATTGAGTCGGCATAAGCGACAGGCCGGGGTACGGTCTATTATTGTGTAAGTGGCTCAGTGGGAGTCCATCAAATGCATAAGTGGCTGAGTGGCAGTCCAGCATAGGTCTTAATTATGACCAGGGTGATGACCAGTGGGGAATTTGTAATAACCCCAATTTTGGAAATTTTTGAAACCCTTATGAATAGTGTTTTTGCTGAATGAGAAAACTTTTCATGCCACGCTATGTAGGGGTTCTGTTATTGATCTTATGGGATATTATTAGTACTCTATGTGGTATATAAGTGTATGTAAAGATCGTCAGAATCCAATTCCGAACACTTTGATTTTTCCCGGAAATCCACAAGATACGGAGAGAATTGAGTATAAGGTAACAGGATAAAAAGGATTGAAATTAAAGGATTATAGGAGAGGATCATAAAAGGAATATAGTATATTGAGAAAGGTTAAGGGAACCTAAGTAATAAGATCCCGGGTATGATCCCTCAAACGATAAACGAGAACGAAAGTTAAGCGAACCGTATAGCAGATCAGCGGTCATTAGGCAAACGATTAGGAAGTTAATCAAAGGGATTAATGGGAATGATGTCATCCAACCAATAGAAAGAAGACAAGGAAGGAAGGATGACATCATGTGGATGAGATAAGCATGACATGGGAAGGAGGAGGTGTGGTGGCTTTGTAACCACACAAATCCAAGGGCAAGAAGGTAATTCACTAAAGCAAAAACAAAACCAAATCAACCAACCAAGCAAATCATTTCATTTTCATCAAACAAAACACAAAATTCTCCATTCTTCATGAAGCTCTCGGGTGGGTTTCTTAATTTTTGAAAGTCCAAGCTCCTCCACTTGTTATTTTCCAAGGTAATTATCCTAGCTTCTCCTAGTTAAGTTACATACTTCCTATAAGTTTAAGCTTCTAATTCCAAGCCAATCTTTTTCTATAAATCATCAAAGAAGATGGTGAATAGTGTTTTCAAGAACTAAAATTTGTGTTCTTGAAGTTTTGTTTAGATTAAGCTTGGATAAAGACTTTAAAGGTGATTCCAAGCCATCCTCTTGATTCTCCACTCTCCAAGGAAGGTATAAACTACAAACCCTAGCTTTAGTTTTGAGTAATTAGGATTGAATGTGTTTGATTTAGCATATGTGAAGCATGATGCTTGAATGGTTGAAGTTTGGTTGAGTTGTAGAGATTGGTTGGTTTTGTTGTATTGTTGGAGTTGTAAATCTTGGTAATTAGTTAAAGAACCTAAGTAAAGCTTTTAGTTCATGTGAGGAATAAGTATAAATGGTAAATGTTGTGGTTTTGAATAAAAGAACTTAAGTGTGATTAAAGTTAAGTTTAGGCATAAGTATGAATGATTAAATTGAATTGGTTGGGGTTGTTATGATGTGATAAGGATGGATGTTTGTTGTATGATGGATTTGAGGTTGGATTTGGGGTTGATTTGGAATGGGTTTGAATGGTTTAAAATATTGGAAATCGCGTAAACATAGCCGTCGTAACGTCCGATTTTCTTTGGACTGTTTTTGTGCATAGCATTAGGACCCGAGAACCCCCTGCTAAATTGTGACCACTGCCATGTTTAGATAGCTCATGTTACGAGCTTCGTTTTGATATGTAGTTCGTTCGATTCCGATGCACGGTTTAGGAGAAACAACCGTTTCAAGTAACGGCGTTTCGCGAACGAAACTTTTTCCCTCGCCTTACTTTGAAATGTAGGTTAAAGACCAAAAAGGGTTAATTAATGCATGAAACATTTATGGTAAGTGTTTTAGGCAGTTGGTAAGTCACTCGCGAAGGAATCGCTTTAAAACTCGTAAAGGTTAAATTATTAAAAATGGTGGAGCCGAGGGTACCCGAGTGACTTAAGCGAATCAGTGAGCGCAAAACAAGCGTTAGAGTCTAAGCTAGTTAAAGTATAGAATTACAAGTGATTTTGGTTTAATTCCAACTTACTTGTTGTTTATAGGTTACCAGACTCGTCCCGAGCCATTCGTAACCCCCAGTCGCTCAGGCAAGTTTTCTACCAGTTATAACTGTTGTTGTGATGTAAATATATGTATATGCATTATCTTGTGATATTGCATGATTGTTATTAGCAAATTTTGCGATATATTGGAGCATGCTAATATGGTATATATGCATGTCTGTTTCGTAATCTGGTTATCTATCTGTTGATTTCAGTGCTTATAGTTGCATAATACCTATGCTAGAGGATAGTCGTATCTTGCATATACCCTTAGTATAGGGACCCAAAAGGTGAAAATATTTTCTAAAACCGGGAGTCGAGGATCCCGAGTAATCTTGTATATATGGATATGGATATATATATATATATATATAAATTTATATATATATATATGGTTATAGTTTTCCAAACTATTAATCGAATAAGGTTTATTCGATAACTTTAAACTTTATTTTATTATTGAATATTATTCAAGGACTTATGACTCCTTTTATTTATTTAAATGAATATCATTTTGAATATTCATTCGAGGACTTATGACTCTTTTATATTATTTATTGAATATTATTTGAATATTCATTCGAAGGCTTATGACTCTTTTATATTATTTATGAATATTATTTGAATATTCATTTGAGGATGTATGACTCCTTTATTTTATTTAATGAATATTATTTATAATATTCATTCGAGGTATTATGACTCAGCTTATTTTATTTATTGAATATTATTTGAATATTCATATGAGGATCTATGACTCCGATTATTTGCGGAAATATATTCTTTATTTTATTAAAGAATAAGGTGTAAATAATCAAACTTATTTTCGATTATTCAAATAAAGATAATACTTTCATATAAGTATATCTTGGGTTATTTAATACTCGTTTCAAGTATAAATTTAATACTTCTACTTCAATTATTTTTATAAAGATTATTCTTTATGGGAATATTATTTAATTAATAATATTCAGATATTTTCTAATATTCTAGGGACTGATTTACTTCATTAAATCAGTCTTACTCCAAACACTCTTTAAAGTGTTTTCGAGTCTTCAAAATGATTTTTAAAAGTCAGAGCGGATCCCAAAACTCATTTTTATATTTAAGATCTTCCTTTTTAAAGGGGATTTAAATACTCGCTCAAAAACCTGGGGAGTCCGGCTCTGTGGTGTATTTTATATTCGCAACAAGGTTGCAGATTTGGTAAATGAATTGATTACTTGCCCAACGTTCGGGAAGTAAGCCCCTCTCATTGAGTCGGCATAAGCGACAGGCCGAGGTACGGTCTATTATTGTGTAAGTGGCTCAGTGGGAGTCCATCAAATGCATAGGTGGCTGAGTGGCAGTCCAGCATAGGTCTTAATTATGACCAGGGTGATGACCAGTGGGGAATTCGTCCATCTACTAGTAGAAAAGGTTACTTATTGGTATCTTTGCCTGATCAGCAGGATATCGGGTTTATGCCAAAATTCTTTTCCTTTCCAAAATTCATTGGATGTTTCGAACTCTGTTCATACTTTGCATAACAGAGGTTCCAGGAAATGTTTAAAGGGATATATGTATGTGGATATATATATATCGGGACTAAATAAAGTATCTCATAACTTTTTCATTCAATAATATTTCAAAGATTGAATCTATTCAAGTCTTATCTTGTGGTCTCATCAGTGGGATGAACTTTTGAAATTGATTATAACTTGAACGGTGGTAGTTCAAGTAGTATTGGGAATGATATAAATGTAGTGAAGTATTTGGTAACTTCATCTTTTAAACTTATATCTAATTAATAATTGTCTTATGAATGACAAAGATTTTCAGAAAAACGTTGAGACAAGGTTAGATATATGAGATCACCTTGCAACGATATTTTTTTATATACAGTTATACACTGGGACTTTGTGTATATTATGCATGGAAGAGGACTTCCAATATTTTGAAAAGTATATATGTATATATATATATACTGAATATTTTGCGACTTCATCGCATTAAGTTATCAACTTGGTTCATTTCGTTTGACCAAGACTTTCATGAGTATTATGAGTAGACTCATATACTGTAAATAATTATGCATATTATTTTGGTGGGCTTGCTGCTCACCCTTGCTTTCTTCTTTCATCACACAACAACAGTTAGGAAAGATGACCAGACTCCAGCAGACCCAGCGCAAGCGCGTGGAAAGCGTTCCGCGTCTTCCCGTTGATGTCGTAGCTGCTATAGCTGCAGAGGTAGATCTATTGTAGATTAGACCATCTGCTTTTGGAGAATCAATTATGTATAATTATAACTTGTGGCAGATAATGGCAATTAACTGTAAATTTATCAAGTAATCGTTTTGGGTTGTAATAACTTTTAAATTGTGGATTCAAAGACTTGTACTTATTTGAATTTCATCTCTGAGACTATAACGGGTTGTGGTGTATGTTAGTGTGGGGTCACAGCATAAGGTTGGTCATTATTAATTAAGTGAAGTGATATTGTGGAAAGAAAGACCGTGACGACCCGGATCCCCGACCCCGGATCTGGGGGTGTTACAGAAATGGTATCAGAGCTAAGCGTTATAAACCTCAGAGATGATGGGACGTTAAGATAATAAGTTAACTAAGATAATAAGAACTCTTGCCAAGTTCATAGTCGGGCTACCTAACGTAGCACTGACAGTTAAAACCCTTATGGGAACCCTTATAAATATCGTGATAGGAGCGTAGTTCGTTATCGTATATGGTAGCGGGACTCCGAACCCTGAGGTTGAGGAGCAACATCGCGATGATATTTTATTACTAATTGGAGATCGGATTGCGGATCCGATAGAGTGTCCTAATGCAGGACCGGATGATGTTGATAGTGAGGATGTAGCGGTTGATGATGTTGTCCTAGAAGGGATAGTTATTGAGGAGGATCCCATGGAGGATCCTGACAAGAATGAATAAAGGACCACTGATGAATTGATGACCATGGTTTGGTCGACTACCAGAGGAAGGATTGGCCGGTCACTACCGGAGGTTCGTTCAAGTTGTAAAGATAGTAGCCCCTTTAACGCGGCTTACTCGTAAGACTGAGAAGTTCGAATGGACAGAGAAATGTGAGAACAGCTTTCAAGAACTGAAGCAGAGGTTGGTGATGGCCCTTATGCTGGCATTGCCGGATGGAAAAGGAGATTTTGTGAAGTGTAGTGACGCTTCGCACAAGGGCTTAGGGTGCGTGCTTATACAGCACGGTAAGGTAATCGCGTACACGTCCAGACAATTAAGGTAATATGAAGTTCGATATCCCCGCCCATGAGCTTAGGCTCGTGGCAATAGTTTTACCCTAAAGATTGGAGGCACTACTCGTATGGAGAGAAGTGCGAGAATTACCTAAGCCATAAGTGCTCTAGTACATTTTCGCGTAGAAAGAGCTCAACATATGCCAGAGGAGGCAGTTAGAGCTAATCAAGAATAATGATTGGGAGATTCTTTATCATTCGGGGAAAGCCAATATGGTGGCTGATGCCCTTAGTAAAAAGGAGAGACTCAAGATGATAATGTCTTTGGGAGAGTTGATAAGAGATTTTGAGAAAATGGAAATAGTAGTGAAGGTAACCGGAGCCGGTACCGAAAAGCTGTTTGAGATAGCAATACAGCCCGAAGTATTGGAAAAGAGCATATTATGCCAGTAAAAGTGATGAATGAAGGCAGAGAGCCAACAAATAGGTATGAGATTAATACCGAGAGAGATGATAAGGGAATAATGAGGTATTCCTATAGAATTTGGGTTCCAAAGGTTTAAGAGCTTAAAGATGAAATCTTAGATGAAAGCTAGTTTGAGGAATAAGAGTTAGAGCAAACCCTGAACGTGATAGTCAGGGAGGTTGCCACCAAGACAAAAGGAACCCATAACATAATGAAGTGGAAAATGAGGATTTTAACGTATAAGATAACCCCAAGTAGGGGGAGTAGGAAGAAATATTTAGACTGAGAAAACAAAAGTCGAGCGAGATAAGGAGACCCGAGACGGTACTCCTATACGGAAATTCATGGACCTGTCTAAAAAGAACTTAGACTATTATCCCCAACCCCCACCTTGAGGAAACAATGCGGTAGGAAATTCTTTCATGACCTTTAAGTCGCTAAGCTCTCAGAGTTCCAAGGAACAGGTTGACCCAGTCGAGGCAAGAGCCTGGCTAAAGGAAATAGAGGAATCATTTGAGATTTTAAATGATTGACGAATCACAAAAGACTATTTTTATCACTTACCCTCCTAAGAGAGAGGCCACCCGCTGGTGAAAGGCCAAGGAAGGCACGGAGCAAGAGATTATAATAAAATGATTAAAGTTCAGCCAATTGTTTTCGGGATCGTAATTCCCAAGGTTATGGAATAGTGTAAAAGCTTTAGAGCCAGAACAAAGGCGGACGAGTATGATGAATTGTGAATCTAAGTTGTAAAAAGTTGTCAAGATTCGTTCTAAGGACACGAATCCAGAATGACGGGACGTTTGAAATCTATGCTTATGTTGTGTTGGTTCATGAATTAATGATAAGAGAAAGGAAAATAAAAAGGAATTGAAGTGGAAAGGAATATAAAGGCATTAGAGTTTGAGGAATGATAAGGGAGTTGGGTATGAGGAAACCCTAAAGACTCGTAGCAATAGAAATAGAAAAGTATGTGATCGTCAGGATAAGGGTGATTCACCATGAGTTAAATTGATGGTTGAAGGCATAAGAGTTATGTATATTTTATCCCCTTTAAGTTGGGAGGATTCGAGGAAACCTTGAAATAGTTCGAAGGATAAATAATGAGACGCAGATAGACTAAGGGGATAAGAAAGTAAGAAATTAAGAAAATTGGATGAAGGAAGTGACCTTCAAGAAGGTGAAGTGTAAGACCGGTGGCATGATACCCAGAAAGGGAGACGCCAGATATGAAAGATATCCCAACATTGAGGTGACTGTTGAGATAAACAACAAAAGTAAATAAGGAATTATTAAGAAGAAGTTCACGTTGAACACGACCAATATCTTCCAGAACATCCTTGTTATCATTACCAAATTAGGCAAGACAAGCGGATGACCATTGTTATCTTTTGGAGGCCATATGAATTGACCTCAATTTGAATAAGGATGTTATTATGAAGTTAGGTATAGACTATCGAGGTGGGAATGATTGAATAAGATACCCATATCAGGGATATATGACTTTATTTATCCATGGAAGGATGCTTGTACCTTTTTAAAGGTGGAATTAAGGATAGAACATCGGAAACTTAAAACGAATCCTAGGGGAATGCATAAAGGTTGGCATTTCACCCTTAATAGGGATAGTATGAGTTTTGACAGCATGAATTGGAAAGGATTAAGGTAATAATAACCTTTAAGAATCAGTGGAGAAATTTTGCAGAAGTATATAGACAATGGTTCTACTATTAGTAAATGGTATTGTGATATGCCCTGTATCTAGGGAATACAGGAGGAACGATTGAAGGATAACCTTAGAGGTTTTATAAGGAAAAAGGTAATATTCAAAATTCTCAAGAATAGAAATGTGGATAAAGGAAATATGACGTAATTATAATGATGCCAAATGGGGCACGTGTTAAACCACGAGAAAGTATGGATCGAACCAGTAATGGTCGAAATTGTTCAGGGCAATTAGGACTTAAGATAAAAGATGTTCTAATTATGATTGAGAGTCAGTCATGACAGTGATTAACCTCTAAAGACTGAGGGGATAACTTATGGAAAAATGGAAATTTTTTTCTTTCCCATCTGATTTTAAGGAAAACATCTTCACTCAAGCAGTGATCGGAAATAAGGTAGAAAATTTATTTGGAGGTGGTTAAAATGACATTGACTATAAGGAACTATTACTATCAGGAAAGGCCAAAGAGGTGGCCGACACTTTAACGGTAAAAGGAAAAATTATAGGCGCGTGTGCCAAAAGAATACAGTGATGATGGTTAAAAATGTGAAGGTTGAATTATGGTTTGGAAGACTGACATTCCTTCTGATGACTGTGCAATACCCAACCGTAATAGTAGTTGGTAAATGTTTAATTCGTGTAATCGCCATGAACGGGCTATCTATCTTAGAAGGTCCTATCTTGAGATAAGCCAGGACCATGTTTCAAAAAGGACTAGATGAACCCTTGAGTTAATTCTTCTATTTAGGGCGTATGATTAAGAATGGTATTAACCTGCTATCGTTGCTTTGATTGAAACTCTTCTGCACTTTTATCTGCTTCATGTCATGAAAGTACGTCAGAGTTTGGAGTGTTCTTCATGAATTGTGATTGGTGGTTATGTTAACTCCTTAGGAGAATTAGATACGAGATGGATGGACTCCGTATGGTTAGTTATTAAGACTTCATGGAAAATGAATGACTACAGTAGGTCAGTGGTGGACCTTAGTAAGGCAGCAATGATTCTGCGAGTAATGAGCTGATTACAACCGTGAGAGTTGTATTGGAATGGGTGTTGAGATTGAGTACCACTAATCGGGTAGTGGTAGTGTATAAGTTATCATTGATAGACTAATTAAGTAGAGTATCTACCTAGTGAATAATTATTCTTTCTTATCAATAGAGAGTCGTATTATTATACAAGGAAGGTTGCGGTGCAAGCATAGAATTCAAGTAACGATGATGTCTAGAATGAGATCCCAGATTCGATTTTCGATGTCGAGGGAGTTTCAAGGTAATTGTGTATAAGCTCGAGGAAGAGCATGGGTCCATAGAATGATGGACGGGATAGCGAAAATATTTAGGCACGTGAAATGCGATGCTATAATGCTCGATGCTGATATAAATACGTATATGTTTTGTTCTCCTATGACAAACCTCTATAGTTCAGAGGTAGATTCCAAGCCAGATGTTTTGTGGCAGTATATATTTTTTTTCATATATACAATTCTCTTCAGTTCGTTCTTTTCTCTTCTTTTCATTTCATGTAAGCTGAGAAGAACAACCCTTCCAGAAGGGGAGGTATTGCCGAATGACTATCTATCTTTGTGATAGAAGCCTAGTAGGATACCACATGTTGTTTAATTGCTTGTCAAGTACTAAAGGCTGGCCACCTTCTGTACTAACTATGCGATATAACAAGTGTTCATGATCATAGTGATCTCTCAACAAATTCCTTTACTTCTATTTGATTGATCAAATTTTGGAAAATAGAAACAACTGAAAAAGGAGTAATAAAGTGGTGGTAGTATGTGGAATGGGAACACATTCGTGATACTAAGGTTGACGTGGTTATTAAAAGGTTATAGAACGCTAACAAGCAAAAGTATAACCCGTATAATATTAGGAACGGAAGGTAGTAGCGATTACGAACTGGAAAAGAATGGGTATTGAGAAGCAAGAGCTCTAATGATTGGAAGCTATGATGAGAGTCTGTGCAATAGACTTGAAAGAATTTGGAATGATCACTTAATTCGGATTGAGTTATCTTACGACAATAGATCATATGTCATTATCGAGATGTCGCCTTATGAGATCCTTGAGGGAAGATAATGTCGATCTCCCTTATGTTAGGATGAAGTTGTAGAGCGCAAGATGCTCGGACCCGCAGTAGTCCAAAGGACCAAGGATATGATAGATCTAATCAGAGGACGGCTGGTAGTAGCCCAAGATGGACATGATAAGTATGTTGATTTGACACGAAAGGATAAAGAGTATGAAATAGGGGACCTAGTAATGATATAGGTATCCCTTGGAAAGGATTGATGAGGTTCGGAAAGAAAGGAAAGCTAAGTCTATAATTTGTTGGACCCTTGGATATATTAAGACGTTTGGGAAGTTAGCATATGAGCTAGCCCTAACCCCGAACATGTAGCAGGTCGTAACGTGTTTCATGTATCAATGTTAAGGAAGTGTAATTCAGATGCCAGATAAATAGAGGCATATGAGCGCATAGATATGCAACCCGACGTAACCTATATGGAGCAACTAGAAAGGGTTATAGATCGAAAAGGGACAAGTGCTTAGGAGAAGGGTTATCAAACTAGTCAGAGTTTGATGGTAGAACCACAATGTGGGAAAATTGACTAGAGAGTTAGAAGGCACAATGCTAAGAAAGTATCCCCATTTGTTTTCTATCTGATTCCGGGACGGAATCCTTTTAAGGAGGGGAGACTGTAATAACCCCAATTTTGGAAATTTTTGAAACCCTTATGAATAGTGTTTTTGCTGAATGAGAAAACTTTTCATGCCACGCTATGTAGGGGTTCTGTTATTGATCTTATGGGATATTATTAGTACTCTATGTGGTATATAAGTGTATGTAAAGATCGTCAGAATCCAATTCCGAACACTTTGATTTTTCCCGGAAATCCACAAGATACGGAGAGAATTGAGTATAAGGTAACAGGATAAAAAGGATTGAAATTAAAGGATTATAGGAGAGGATCATAAAAGGAATATAGTATATTGAGAAAGGTTAAGGGAACCTAAGTAATAAGATCCCGGGTATGATCCCTCAAACGATAAACGAGAACGAAAGTTAAGCGAACCGTATAGCAGATCAGCGGTCATTAGGCAAACGATTAGGAAGTTAATCAAAGGGATTAATGGGAATGATGTCATCCAACCAATAGAAAGAAGACAAGGAAGGAAGGATGACATCATGTGGATGAGATAAGCATGACATGGGAAGGAGGAGGTGTGGTGGCTTTGTAACCACACAAATCCAAGGGCAAGAAGGTAATTCACTAAAGCAAAAACAAAACCAAATCAACCAACCAAGCAAATCATTTCATTTTCATCAAACAAAACACAAAATTCTCCATTCTTCATGAAGCTCTCGGGTGGGTTTCTTAATTTTTGAAAGTCCAAGCTCCTCAACTTGTTATTTTCCAAGGTAATTATCCTAGCTTCTCCTAGTTAAGTTACATACTTCCTATAAGTTTAAGCTTCTAATTCCAAGCCAATCTTTTTCTATAAATCATCAAAGAAGATGGTGAATAGTGTTTTCAAGAACTAAAATTTGTGTTCTTGAAGTTTTGTTTAGATTAAGCTTGGATAAAGACTTTAAAGGTGATTCCAAGCCATCCTCTTGATTCTCCACTCTCCAAGGAAGGTATAAACTACAAACCCTAGCTTTAGTTTTGAGTAATTAGGATTGAATGTGTTTGATTTAGCATATGTGAAGCATGATGCTTGAATGGTTGAAGTTTGGTTGAGTTGTAGAGATTGGTTGGTTTTGTTGTATTGTTGGAGTTGTAAATCTTGGTAATTAGTTAAAGAACCTAAGTAAAGCTTTTAGTTCATGTGAGGAATAAGTATAAATGGTAAATGTTGTGGTTTTGAATAAAAGAACTTAAGTGTGATTAAAGTTAAGTTTAGGCATAAGTATGAATGATTAAATTGAATTGGTTGGGGTTGTTATGATGTGATAAGGATGGATGTTTGTTGTATGATGGATTTGAGGTTGGATTTGGGGTTGATTTGGAATGGGTTTGAATGGTTTAAAATATTGGAAATCGCGTAAACATAGCCGTCGTAACGTCCGATTTTCTTTGGACTGTTTTTGTGCATAGCATTAGGACCCGAGAACCCCCTGCTAAATTGTGACCACTGCCATGTTTAGATAGCTCATGTTACGAGCTTCGTTTTGATATGTAGTTCGTTCGATTCCGATGCACGGTTTAGGAGAAACAACCGTTTCAAGTAACGGCGTTTCGCGAACGAAACTTTTTCCCTCGCCTTACTTTGAAATGTAGGTTAAAGACCAAAAATGGTTAATTAATGCATGAAACATTTATGGTAAGTGTTTTAGGCAGTTGGTAAGTCACTCGCGAAGGAATCGCTTTAAAACTCGTAAAGGTTAAATTATTAAAAATGGTGGAGCCGAGGGTACCCGAGTGACTTAAGCGAATCAGTGAGCGCAAAACAAGCGTTAGAGTCTAAGCTAGTTAAAGTATAGAATTACAAGTGATTTTGGTTTAATTCCAACTTACTTGTTGTTTATAGGTTACCAGACTCGTCCCGAGCCATTCGTAACCCCCAGTCGCTCAGGCAAGTTTTCTACCAGTTATAACTGTTGTTGTGATGTAAATATATGTATATGCATTATCTTGTGATATTGCATGATTGTTATTAGCAAATTTTGCGATATATTGGAGCATGCTAATATGGTATATATGCATGTCTGTTTCGTAATCTGGTTATCTATCTGTTGATTTCAGTGCTTATAGTTGCATAATACCTATGCTAGAGGATAGTCGTATCTTGCATATACCCTTAGTATAGGGACCCAAAAGGTGAAAATATTTTCTAAAACCGGGAGTCGAGGATCCCGAGTAATCTTGTATATATGGATATGGATATATATATATATATATATATAAATTTATATATATATATATATGGTTATAGTTTTCCAAACTATTAATCGAATAAGGTTTATTCGATAACTTTAAACTTTATTTTATTATTGAATATTATTCAAGGACTTATGACTCCTTTTATTTATTTAAATGAATATCATTTTGAATATTCATTCGAGGACTTATGACTCTTTTATATTATTTATTGAATATTATTTGAATATTCATTCGAAGGCTTATGACTCTTTTATATTATTTATGAATATTATTTGAATATTCATTTGAGGATGTATGACTCCTTTATTTTATTTAATGAATATTATTTATAATATTCATTCGAGGTATTATGACTCAGCTTATTTTATTTATTGAATATTATTTGAATATTCATATGAGGATCTATGACTCCGATTATTTGCGGAAATATATTCTTTATTTTATTAAAGAATAAGGTGTAAATAATCAAACTTATTTTCGATTATTCAAATAAAGATAATACTTTCATATAAGTATATCTTGGGTTATTTAATACTCGTTTCAAGTATAAATTTAATACTTCTACTTCAATTATTTTTATAAAGATTATTCTTTATGGGAATATTATTTAATTAATAATATTCAGATATTTTCTAATATTCTGGGGACTGATTTACTTCATTAAATCAGTCTTACTCCAAACACTCTTTAAAGTGTTTTCGAGTCTTCAAAATGATTTTTAAAAGTCAGAGCGGATCCCAAAACTCATTTTTATATTTAAGATCTTCCTTTTTAAAGGGGATTTAAATACTCGCTCAAAAACCTGGGGAGTCCGGCTCTGTGGTGTATTTTATATTCGCAACAAGGTTGCAGATTTGGTAAATGAATTGATTACTTGCCCAACGTTCGGGAAGTAAGCCCCTCTCATTGAGTCGGCATAAGCGACAGGCCGAGGTACGGTCTATTATTGTGTAAGTGGCTCAGTGGGAGTCCATCAAATGCATAGGTGGCTGAGTGGCAGTCCAGCATAGGTCTTAATTATGACCAGGGTGATGACCAGTGGGGAATTCGTCCATCTACTAGTAGAAAAGGTTACTTATTGGTATCTTTGCCTGATCAGCAGGATATCGGGTTTATGCCAAAATTCTTTTCCTTTCCAAAATTCATTGGATGTTTCGAACTCTGTTCATACTTTGCATAACAGAGGTTCCAGGAAATGTTTAAAGGGATATATGTATGTGGATATATATATATCGGGACTAAATAAAGTATCTCATAACTTTTTCATTCAATAATATTTCAAAGATTGAATCTATTCAAGTCTTATCTTGTGGTCTCATCAGTGGGATGAACTTTTGAAATTGATTATAACTTGAACGGTGGTAGTTCAAGTAGTATTGGGAATGATATAAATGTAGTGAAGTATTTGGTAACTTCATCTTTTAAACTTATATCTAATTAATAATTGTCTTATGAATGACAAAGATTTTCAGAAAAACGTTGAGACAAGGTTAGATATATGAGATCACCTTGCAACGATATTTTTTTATATACAGTTATACACTGGGACTTTGTGTATATTATGCATGGAAGAGGACTTCCAATATTTTGAAAAGTATATATGTATATATATATATACTGAATATTTTGCGACTTCATCGCATTAAGTTATCAACTTGGTTCATTTCGTTTGACCAAGACTTTCATGAGTATTATGAGTAGACTCATATACTGTAAATAATTATGCATATTATTTTGGTGGGCTTGCTGCTCACCCTTGCTTTCTTCTTTCATCACACAACAACAGTTAGGAAAGATGACCAGACTCCAGCAGACCCAGCGCAAGCGCGTGGAAAGCGTTCCGCGTCTTCCCGTTGATGTCGTAGCTGCTATAGCTGCAGAGGTAGATCTATTGTAGATTAGACCATCTGCTTTTGGAGAATCAATTATGTATAATTATAACTTGTGGCAGATAATGGCAATTAACTGTAAATTTATCAAGTAATCGTTTTGGGTTGTAATAACTTTTAAATTGTGGATTCAAAGACTTGTACTTATTTGAATTTCATCTCTGAGACTATAACGGGTTGTGGTGTATGTTAGTGTGGGGTCACAGCATAAGGTTGGTCATTATTAATTAAGTGAAGTGATATTGTGGAAAGAAAGACCGTGACGACCCGGATCCCCGACCCCGGATCTGGGGGTGTTACAGAATTCGTCCATCTACTAGTAGAAAAGGTTACTTATTGGTATCTTTGCCTGATCAGCGAGATATCGGGTTTATGCCAAAATTCTTTTCCTTTCCAAAATTCATTGGATGTTTCAAACTCTGTTCATACTTTGCATAACAGAGGTTCCAGGAAATGTTTAAAGGGATATATGTATGTGGATATATATATATCGGGACTAAATAAAGTATCTCATAACTTTTTCATTCAATAATATTTCAAAGATTGAATCTATTCAAGTCTTATCTTGTGGTCTCATCAGTGGGATGAACTTTTGAAATTGATTATAACTTGAACGGTGGTAGTTCAAGTAGTATTTGGGAATGATATAAGTGTAGTGAAGTATTTGGTAACCTCATCTTTTAAACTTATATCTAATTAATAATTGTCTTATGAATGACAAAGATTTTCAGAAAAACGTTGAGACAAGGTTAGATATATGAGATCACCTTGCAACGATATTTTTTTTTATATACAGTTATACACTGGGACTTTGTGTATATTATGCATGGAAGAGGACTTCCAATATTTTGAAAAGTATATATGTATATATACTGAATATTTTGCGACTTCATCGCATTAAGATATCGAACTTGGTTCATTTCTTTTGACCAAGACTTTCATGAGTATTATGAGTAGGCTCATATATTGTAAATCATTATACATATTATTTTGGTGGGCTTGCTGCTCACCCTTGCTTTATTTCTTCATCACACAACAACAGTTAGGAAAAATGGCCAGACCCCAGCAGACCCAGCGCAAGCGCGTGGGAAGCGTCCCGCGTCTTCCCGTTGATGTTGTAGCTGCTATAGCTGCAGAGGTAGATCTATTGTAGATCAGACCATCTACTTTTGAGAATCAATTATGTATAATTATAACTTGTGGCAGATAATGGCAATTAACTGTAAATTTATCAAGTAATCATTTTGGGTTGTAATAACTTTTAAATTGTGGATTCAAAGACTTGTACTTATTTAAATTTCATCTCTGAGACTATAACGGGTTGTGGTGTGTGTTAGTGTGGGGTCACAGCATAAGGTTATTTATTATTAATTAAGTGAAGTGATATTGTGGAAAGAAAGACCGTGACGACCCGGATCCCCGACCCCGGATCTGGGGGTGTTACACAGTATTTATCTTTTTATTCTTCTTGCAAGAGTTAGCAAGATGATTAGTGCTACCACAGTTTGAGCAGGTCTTTCTAGGTGCATTAGGTGGGGTTACATAATTTCCATTCTTATTAACACCTACCTTGCCATTCCTATTGTTCCTAGACCTTTTTCTCTTGTCTTTCATGTGTAGATCCTTCATCTTTTCCTTAAGCTGTTTCTGAGTCATTGAACCAATATTTATTGAATTTGTGTGAACTTGTTCACTCTTATCACTAATTAAGTTTGATCTAGGTGCTAAGGTTGTACCTTCCTTATGGATTGACTTAACAGTATTAGCATTAGGATTAAACTTAATAATCTTTATTTGAATCATGTTCAGTTTAACCTTGCTATCAGTTTTTATTGGTTCTGTAATCTCATTTTCTTTTCCACTTTTTTTAACAGAATTAGATCTAGATGAATATCCTAATCCTGATCCCCAACAACGATTCTCTAAAATTTCCTGAGTTGACTTTCCTGAGTTAGTCCAAAGCTTAATGACTTCTCTTTCTTTAGCTAGCTCCTTCTCTAGATAAGCATATTTTTTTAACAATTTTTCCTTAACATAAACAACATCATCTCTTTCTTTTTGAATTTCTAGCATGGAAATTAACTCAATTTCTAGGTAATCATTCCTTTTCTTTAACACAGAGTTTTCACTCTTGATTTTATTATTCTCTAAGGTTTGATCCCTAAAACTAACAGGAAGAAACTTAAGAAATAATCTTGATTCAGAGATATCATCAGTATCAAAAGCAAGAGTAGTCTGAGGTACCTTTAATTCAGTATTATTATCCTCACCATCAGCTTTTTCCATGAGAGCATAATTGATTCCATCATCTAAATCTGATGAATCATCTCAGTTTCTCTTCCTTGAGATCAAGGCTTGTTTCTTCTCAGCTCTGGATTTTCTACAGTCAGCTGCAAAATGTCCAATTCCATCACAGTTGTAACATCTCTCTTTTGACTTGTCAAGTTTTCTAGATCTTGATTCTTTTCCATCAGTATTTCTCCTGGTGTTCCTCTTATCAGAGTTTGAGGAACTAAAACCTTTTCTGGAAAATCCTTTCCCTTTCCTGAAGTTCTTGTAGACCATCTTCTTGAAGCTTTTAACCAGTAGGGCGGTCATTTGATCTATATCTTCATTGTTGTTATGATCACTGTCAGTATCTGATTCAGTATCATTATTTGAGTCATTATTAGAGTTTGATGATTCATTATCTGACTTTGCAATCATGGCTTTCCCTTTGGAGTAGTTTTTCCTCCTAACTTTCTTCTTTCGCTTCTCTTCAACCTTGAGTGCAACTGGTCTAGCTTTTGATCATTTCCTCTTGCTACTTTGCTCCATCTCTAGTTCATGAGTGTTCAGAACTCCATAGATCTCATCTAGAGGCATGTTTTCAAATAAGTTGATAGTTGTCCCTTATTGATGTGACTTTAAAGTCCCACTTTTTAGGGAGAGCAAGTAGGAACTTCAGGTTTGAGTCCTCCAAATCATATTCTTTGTTGACAAGGGATAAGTCATTCAGCAACTTCTGAAATCTGTTATAGATCTCAATTAAGGACTCATTGTCCTTTGAGTCAAAGTGCTGATATTCTTGAGTAAGTACTGTCCTCCTGTTCTTCTTGATAGCAGTTGTACCTTGACACTTTACTTCTAAAGCATCCCATATCTTTTTTGTTGTCTTACATCCAATGACTCAATTGGACATAACACTATCAAGACTGTTGTGCAGGATATGTCTGACCTTAGCATCATTCATGATAGATGAGATATCTTCAGAAGAGTAGTCCTTCATGTCTTTGTCTATCATCTTCTCTGGTTCTCCTGCAAGCAAAACAACTACCTTTATTGGTCTATGAGAACCATCATAGATCCTGTTCAGATATTCAGGATCTGTGGCTTCCAAGCACATGGCCATCCTGACTTTCCAGATTGGATATTCATGTATCTTCAGGATAGGCACCTTGATTGCTTCATACATACTCATATTGCTGCTTATTTGTGATGTGGCTGGGGGTGGTGGCTTCAGATTCGGATTTTGTGTTTCTTCTTCTTTGTCTGACACGGTTGATCGATTTTCAGATCTTAAACTGTTTGTACGTTAACAGCAAGCTCTGATACCAATTATTAGGCCCTTAATCAACTGTAGAGGGGGGGGGGCTGAATACAGTTAATACAATCAATTCGACAAAGCTTCAACATAATCAACAAATTTTATATTAATTGATAAAAATTTATTACAAACGCACTCTCACAAAAGGATGAACAAATATCCTTGAGAGCTGCTAGGTTATGCGAAAGATATAAAAATGTCACAATGCATATAGCATGAACCTAATATGTGCTTTATATATAACACAGCTACACAATGTATAAGCAATCCTATTCTATCAACAACAAGAAAACCCATACAATTGCTTCTGAGATAAAGTCCTTCACCGCCTTGAGTTCCTGTTTCCTTTTCCTTCTCGAAGATCAACTGATGTGACAAATAATGATTTCATCATCCGTTGACATCATCATTCGTCGATATCCTTATTCCTCGATTCTCAACATCCGTCGATGTCCTTATCCGTCGATATCAACATCCGTCGATGTCATCAACATCCGTTGATGAAAATTCTGATATGAACTTCTGATATTTCTGCTTGATATCATCAACTGCTCCTAACAGGGTCCTTTAATTGTCTGATTATTACTTGCAAAATGAAAATAAACTCATGCATTAACGTCAATAACATCAACTAAATTAAAAATATTCATACTATCATGACATTTTCTTGGTGACAATATTGTATCACCGTAAAATTGGCTTCTCACTTTGGTACTATCAATTTATTGGTCTCTATCCGTAATAACACTTTAGATTTGGTTTTTCACCTGGGATCCCTCGTGTTAAGTAAAATGGAATAGAATTAATTTCTGACTGAAAAATAAATTGTATAACTGAAATATTTGCAAAAAAATACATGAAATGGACGTTTAAATTATGTGAAACAGAGTTAAAATGAGTGAGATAAATTTAATTTCATAAAAAAACTTTGACATAAATATTTCACTCATATTGACTCTATTTCACATGATTGAAGAATATATTTTATGTATTTTTTCAGAAAGGATTCACATTCATAATTTTTTTCTAAACCGAAATTAATTCTATTATATTTTACTTAATACAAGGGTATCCAAAGTTAAAAACCGAATGTATAGGCTTACAACGGTTGAAAACCAATAAATTGATGGTATTAACGGGAAAATCCAACTTTACGATGGCACCATACAAAATATCCCAAAAAAAATTCATAATCCCACAACAGTCTTTTGGTAATAGGTAATACTCCATCTGTCTTGTTCATTTCTATACACTTTTCTTTTGGGATGCCCAATTCAATTCTATACTTTCAAAACTTCTTAAAAATAGTAAATATTTTATAATACAAAAAATAACTACATCCACTTACCTCCACGACTTTCTTCAACTACACACAATTTATACATTAAATATTAATTGGTCTCACCACTTTACCCACTTTTCTTACTTTTTTTTACAACATTCCACTTTTTCTTAACCTCTGTGCCGAAATCAAATGTATACATCTCAATGGGAAGGAGGGAGTAACTTTTTTTATCTTTTATGTTGTTCTTTTAATTGTACTCTCTTCATCCCAATTTATATGTCATGTTTGACTTTTTATGATCACATGGACTCAATTTTGACTGAAATTTTCACTTAGTTATATTATTGAAAATATTTTAAAATAGTATATCATGAAGAATATATGTTTAATCTATTTTAATTTATATTTTTTAGTTTTTCAAAATAATGAAAAAATAAGTTTTTATTTACGGTCAATATTTGACCACCAAAAATCAAACAAGACGTCTAAATTGGGACGGATGAAATATTTTTTTGTAATTAAAATAGAAAGGAAACTTCACTTTGCGTAAAATGAAAGGATCTTAGAATTAAAAACCTTTTGGCCATGTTTCTTTCATAATATCAAACTAGCATAATAGCCCGTGCGAGGCACGGGCCTAGCAATATATCAAAATTCGACGTATAAAATTTTTGATTTTTTTTAAGATTAATAAATAAAGTATATTCCCTAATGATTCAATTAAAATGTACCATTTGGGAATGGACTAACGGGAGTTTCTACTTTGAGTGGATTTGGGAATGAACCGTTTGTAGTTGGTCAGACGGCTACAAAAGCAGCTGACGCAAATGTGCGTAAACATGATCAGGCATGCAAAAACAATCAATATGTGTTCATGCCTTTTGCTTTTGAAATATTTGGAATATTGACATCTGATACTGTTGAGTTTCTTAGGAGAGTGCAGAATATCATGAATAAAAATTTTATGACTGCAGATTCGGCTGTATATGTCTTTCGTAGGATATGATTTGCGATTCAACGAGATATTACAGCGCAGTTTGTTGCTCGCTTACCTCGTACACTTGTATAGACTTTTTTTATCCCATTAATTTATTTAATTAAAAAAATGTACAAAAATAGCATTGTAGGTAGTTTATGTTCAATGAATATTTGGACTCTAAATTGATTATTTATTGTATTACAATTTTTTTTGTAGGCTTGATGATTCCGGTGATAACAAATATTTTGATTGTACATGATCTCTAAATCAAATAAGTTGTTGTTTTATTCAAATTTGTATAGTTCATATATATGAGCCTAATGTGATTTTGCATTTTGATGTAGAAAATGTCTCAGCCTAATCATAATTTTTTTGTGTTGAAGTGTCAATATAATATTGTTAAATTATTTACTACGGTGTTTAGTTAACAAATATATGCATATCTACTAATATTTCTACATGAGATGTGTACTTTAGAATATGTTATTGTGTGTGATAGGGTTGTTGTTATACTACACATTATTTCTACTATAGAGACTAATGTAGCAATATTTTTGTCATTATCATTTTTTTGTGTATGATTGCAACCATTTTTCATATACATATTCAGTAATCATATATATTGGCTTGATGTGCCAAACTAATATAAATCCATAAAATATTCATAATCATTAGTACTTAAATTTCTAATGCTTTAAGTTATTATAAAAGAGAAAATACGATAATTTATATGATCAATATAATTACTTTTCATATTTAACATATAATAATCAAATTAAATAATAAATTTTAGTGTGTATAAAAGTTTCATTCATATATTATAATTTCAAATATGAAAATATAAATTAGAATATCAAATTTGCTCTTTAAAATTTGCCTGTATTAAAAAATTACATATATATAGTTTAAAATATAATATTACTGTATATTTTATTTTAACAAAGTGAAAATATATATAAAAAAAATATAGAGTACAACACCCATAATTTTACCCGATCGTGCAATAATCAGGTCAAGTTCACGAAAAATAAAAATAAATCAATCTTACAATTTTGATATATTATTTATTAATCTCATCTTATAACGGTCTCGAACACATTAATCCATGTGGATGTAAATTGATACAAACACCTTATTTTATTGATATAATTTTCTCATTAATCCAATAAACAACAATATAAATCTACTAATTGAAAAATGCACTTCAATTCGACCGAGATTCGATACATTTGTGAAAAAAGAGTCAAATTTTGTGTTTTTTTAAGATCGAGTAGATTCCGATAATATACTCGAAATAAGCCAAAATACACGGTCTAAATAAAAAATCGAATTAATTTTTAAATTATATATACATCTAACACTACTCCACTCATCCCATTATTGTTCAGTTATTTTATTTTTTACTGTCAATTTGTTTAAATTACTAAAAAATTTAGCATTCTATTTTTCTAAAAAATATATAACATATACTTTCTAACCATATAAATTTTATTGAATAAACATGCATCAAAAAATTATTTATTTTTCTATCACTGTGAACACAAATATTTGACATTATTAATTAATTCTTATATACTATCGTAGAATTTAATAAGACATTTATTAAAAAACATATTGCATTATTTACTGAATACATGTTATATCTTAATTTATTTATACTTTTTCGTATAATGACTATCTTTGTGTTTTAAATATTGATCAAAATTATTATCTTAATTGCAACTTCAATTATTTAGAAATATATAAGTAATGGAAACAATATATATATATATATGTGTGTAATTAAAAATATGTCTAAAAATATTATTTCATAAATTGCAATAGAAAACTGAAATTTAACTTTATAGTGACACATACATATTAAGTACTTGCTTGAAAACATAAAAACCATAGTAACATAGTGATATTTTAGTGTAAGAATTAATAAATTTATAATACTTTAAATTTCTCAACCCAATGCTCCCAATGCTTGCTTTGTAAGAAGTTATTCCTTCCCAATCAAGGATTACATCTGGTTAGATGAGCCTCAAAAAAGTCACTTTTAAAAAATTAGAACCCCTTGTTACAATCTCATCTATACTATTACTATATATTAATAGACGAAATATTAAAAGTTTGGTAATCGATCGGTCGGTAGTCGATGAAATTAATTAATTACTCTCGCTTAATAATTCATATTTATTTTACTTAGTTATTTTTAGTTAATTATTTTTAGGACCTATTTATATTAAAACCTATTTAATTCCTTTTTTTTAAAGGCAAGTTATAATAGGCGGAGGTTAGTTAGACTATACTACATCTGAGAGGGAGAAAAGTAAAACCTGAGAAACCAGACAAAGTTGAACCTCCCATCAAGTAACCTAACACGCATGCTCGAATGCCAGCAATGGTACTATTGTCTAGAACATATGTTGCATACAACCGATGCAACACTCTTCTTCCCGATTAATATATAAGTAATTACTTTCTTAACTAAATAACGCCTTTTTAAAAAAAAATCCAACTAAAATTCTTCTTTTTAAAAAAATATTAAAGGACAATTTTATTCATAAAATAAACTAAAATATTATAATTACCAATATCTTTTTATTTTAATCCTAATTTTTTAGACACATATATTTATAACCTTATAAATGAATATCGTTTTTCAAAAATTCTCGGCATGAGTCGCAGTCGAACCCGAACCCATATGAGTTAGTCAATCGTGCTCCTATCACCTATGTTAATTCTAATTAGTATATAACCTATTGTCCTTATTAAAAATACGGTACTTTTTTATTTTTCCCAATTAAAACAACCCATTTTCCAAAAAAAAAATTCATCTACAGCGCATTATCTTTTCTGTTTTAAATAACAGATTTGCCATTTTTTTTGAAATAACACGGTTATACAATTTAATTTTAGTTTAAATTAAATTTTAAACAAATTATTTTAACATTAAAAGAAATTTATGCATCGCACAGGTTATAAGCTATAGTTTGTATTAGTTAACCCTATATTTTGATTATAGCTCACAACCACATCCGTTAGATCTTTTTAATCAAGTGATCGGAACCGTAAAATTTAAATCTCAAAAACATAAACAACTAAAGTTTTTAGGTTGCCCGCAAGGGTTGACTCAATTGGTTAAAGAGTGGATAATTATCCTCTTGGTCACAGATTCGAATCCCACGGGAGGAGAATTTATGATTATACCTCATTAGTCAGAACTTGTCGCTTAAATGGGGTTTACTTTGGTTCACGTGGTTTGTAGGTTATTGTGTGAGCTCGTAGGGTTTACCCAGTGCGCACCCGAAGGGCAGTGGCTGCAGATTACCTACGATAATAAATAAATAAATTTAGGTTTAAATTTCAACGACACATTGAAATTAAAATAATATATTAATAATTTATAATATTTAATTACTTACATCAAAATTATAAAATAAAAATATGAACAATAAGTTATTAATTAAGGCACGTTCTATAAGCTATACTATTAATCCATGCTAAAATAAAATTAACAACACACTAAATATAATTAGTGTGATTTAGTCGGAATAGTATAATGCGTCTCGGGTTAAAATAAAATAATAAAGACAATTGTTCCGGTTGAAAAAAATTTGTACCCTTAAACCAGATCAATATCAAATTATTATCAAATTACATCATTTAAAAATTTAAAAATAAACAAATTTTGTATCTTAATTAAAAACTTCAATTGAAATTAAATTAAATTTTTTTATAATATTAATAAAAACACCCTGCATCACATGGGTTATTTTAACAAATGTAATTAATAAAATACTAAATAAAAATAAATAAATAACAATTATTTAAAACAACCGTGTATCGCACGGGTTTTAGGCTAGTGTAAAATAAATATAGGATTGAAATATTTAAATGATTATTGTCCAATCTCAAAGGCTATCCTATAAAACAGATATGAGATGCAATTTAAAGACTATAATACAATTATAAACTTAATCTATTTACTATACTATAATAGCCGAAATGGGGTATAATTTGTAGTTTGGTTAACCCTTTATTTTGGTTATCCGTTTTCATCACGACCGTCGGATCTTCTTCATCAAATAATCACAGCCATTAGATCCAAATAATAAAAAAAATATACTCCACAAGTTTTCAGGTTCGAATCTCATCAACAACATGCATTTATATTATTATTTATAAAAATTCATATAAGTTCTCATGTTCGAATCTCGTCGACAACAAACATTTATATTATTATTTATAAAGATACATATAAGTTCTCAGGTTTGAATTCTGTTAACAACAAACATATATATTATATATAAGGATATATAAGTTTTCAGATTTGAATCTCACTCACCAAGAACAAATATTTATCATATTATTTATGAATAACATCGCATCAAACATATAATATATATTATTTAAATCTAACTTGAAATTATAATTATATAATCATTATTTAGTATTTAATTATTTATATAGAATATTAATAAAATTGTACAAAATAGAGTTTAAAATATATAAATATTTTCAAGACCCGTGCATCGTACGGGCCGTAAGCTAGTGATTATTTAATACCTAAAGTTAGTATTAATGGCATTAGATCTCTAGGGATTGTTATGCGGGGTTTATAATCCCTCAAATAAACATTGCCTTTACGAATAAATTACATAAAAATAATGAATTTGTGAACAAATAATTATTTCGTGCCAATGCTACATTCTTGCACTTGCCAATATGCCCTAATCTTTCGAACATTGATTTAAAATATAAAGTAGGGTATTTCCTTTTTCTCTTAGCAAAATATGGGTTAACGGACGAGATATTTATTTATTCATTGATTTCCAGTGAAATACATGTTAATATTAGGTATTACATAATATTAAATCCCACAATTCAAATTTTGTCTAATTTCACAAATTTTATATTTTGTGAATGAGAATTATAACGACTCGTGTATTTTTGTATTATTTAAAAGTGTAATTATTACGTAATTAATTGAATAAAAGGTGTATATTGATTTTGATACATGTGCTTTGGTTATTATTATTTACGTGTGGTTATTTATCTACGAGAGTTATTTGTATAATTGTCTGTGGAACTATATTATTTTTTTCTCCTTTTTAAAAGTGGTTTTATGGAAAATTTATTTTCAAAAATTATTTGGACTGTCTCAAAAATTGTTTTTATGATTTTATAATTTCAATAATTATTTTTGGGATTTTATAAAATTTATAAATCAATATTTCAGTAATTATTTCTCTTTAAATGATTTTTTGATTGTATTTAATTGAAAAATCAGTATTTAATTCGAGAATTCCTCAAAAATTATGAAATTCATATTTTATTAAGTTCATAATATTCTGAGAATTTTAAAATTATTTCAGGAGTTTTGGGGATTAATTTCACCCGTGCGTTGATTCGTTTAATTGTTAAAAGCGGTTATAAATTGCATTTCAAAAATTATTTTAAAATTTATGTTTTTATTAAGATCGGGATATTTGTAACATTTTAAGGTTATTTTGGTAATTTTCTGAATTTATTTTATGCGTAGCTTGGTTCGTAAATTATGAATATGGAACGACACTAGGGCACGTAATTGCAGTTGGTTAAAAGATGACACGTATCACAATTGTTGGATACGTGTCAACAGTCTAGACTTGGGCATTTCTTTTTCTTTTTACATTCACTCGATCCTGTCTCTCTCTCTCGAACAATCTCGTCTCCTCTCTCTCTCTGTTTTCTCTTGCGATTCTCTCTTATTTCTCATTTTCTCCCTCTTCTTCTCTGTTCTCTTGCTCCTCGTTGTTGCTCACCGTTGTTTTCGGCCGTCCTTTCTCCGGTTGGTTATGTGCTCTCTCGGTTCAGTTCTGTATGTATATATATATGAGTTGTTGTGTGTGTAATTGTGTGTGTGAGTAAAGTATGTTTTGTGTGCGTGTGTTGGTGTGTGTTGCTGTGTGCGGCATAGCCGTGTTTTTGGTCGTGCTTCGCTTCCGTCTTCCCCTGTTCTCTGTTGGGCTGTGATGTTGGACCTGTTAGTGGGCCTGGAAGTTGGGCCTCTAGTATTGAGGCTGATTGTGTGTAGTTGGTTTTGATGTGATTTTATTTGATTTTTGCACGCATAAATTTATTAAATTTCGTGAAATAATAAAATTGCTGCTGGGAAATTAATTTCCTATCGGTAGAATTTACGTTGGAAACCCAAAATAAATTGGGTACCCGTAAATTTTACCGCCGTTGACGATGAACTGCGGTGAGTCAACAGTGGACCGTGATGATCGTTATCTGAGTCCTAACCTTAATAACTAAATATTTTAAATAAATAAAACGATTCGTATAAACTATTTTTGGTACATAAATAACTTTTCGCGTGGCGAGTTGTAGTGGATTATAAATTGTGAAATTGATTGTTGGGAATTGACGTCGATTGATGTTTCGACGGGTAGGTCTATAAATAGAGGAGTCGCTGTCCAAATTTTCTGAAAATTTACTTTTAAATAGGAATCGAGTATACATATCTAAATAAATATAAATTAAACCCTAATTGTTACATGTATTATTATGTGTATAATATTATTCGAATATGTACGAGTCAGGAATCGTTATCGTTGGGTAATTGTCTAGCGAGGATATGTCAAGCATAACTGGTCGTCTAACCTAGGTTTTTTCGATTATATAGGTTCAAGTCGAAGGACCTAGTAGTTAAAGTCGGTTTAGAGTCGAGCCAGTGTTAGTGTAAAGCTTCGTAAGGCAAGTACCCCTGAACAAATCTTTTACTGTGTATATATGAATAATTGTTGATTTAATTTATGTACCGGAATAGAACATTTTAAGTTACGTATCCCCCGTGTTTAAATACATTTTGTTAACCTACATTTTTGGGGAAAGTAACTTCTAAAAATTCTTATCTCTAGATTGTGGTTAAAATTGAAAAGGTTTTGGAAAATGTGCTGTGATATAATTGTTTAAAAGAGATAGGTATAATTGATTTTGGAAAACTGGATAAAACGGATCAGATATTGGATGGTTCCGTAAGAGGCCCGTAATGGCCCAGCGGGTTTGCGTAAGTGGCTAAGTTGGTTGCGCGCCCTATTTAAACCACTTAGTCCAGCGTGACAGGGACCTAGCTAGTCTCTGAGTTCTGGAACAGGTTGTGGTGGGATAGACTGATCAGCTGTCCCTAGGATTCATCCAATTATATATCTGATTTTGGTTCAGTGGTTCCCGTAACGGAACAGATAATTTTATTATTTCTTGTAATGGAACAGTGGATTTATAAATGAGAATAGCATGCTAAAATTGGACTCTTGTATTCACACAACACAAAACTGATGACACATTTTATAGAGCATGCTAGTTGTTGAAATCCAGTTTATACCTATTTTACTTGTTTTCGTAAACAAGATATGATTTGTGTTCTTATCATGTTTTCATATACACTGCTTTACTTGTTATTAATATAGTGGTACTGTTGAGCAACTGATTGCTCACCCTTGTAGCTTGTTTTGTATTTATACATTGTAGATGTCTAGAAGACCAATCAGACCATGGAAGAATAGGGTGTCAGCCCCCTCCGGTCCCGGCTCCTCTGAGGTAGTTTGTATCAGACCATGAGGTCTGATGAGTTATGTTAGGGCGAAATCACGCACTAATATTCACGCAAGTATACGCATTCGCAAGTAATATAGAATACTTTCTAGTTCGTTCCATCAGAGACTCAGACTAAGTTATTGTCTAATTAAACTCACTCACCAATGTATGATTACTTCTCAATGTTAAGATAATACTTAAAATTGTTGATTAAATATTAACTATAATTAACTACTTAATTAACCACTTAACTAACACTTCAATTTATCAATAATAAAACACTCATGAGATCACAACTTCATTATTACTTCCTTCTATAACCATTGTTATTACCTTTAGCATGTGACAGTGATGATATTAATTGAATAACACGAAACTGATAAAAGCCAACTTTCATTGTACTAATACCATTCTACCAAGCATCCACAATTAAGATAGAAGTTGAATAGTCATCAATTATGTTGAGTTCCTATATGTCTACAAAAATTGACAACACAACGATTTAAGCACAAGTTATTCCTTTTTGATTACATAGGGCAAATAAAACTGTTAGAGTTACCCACTAATCATGCACAACGTCTCATGCACAACGTACATGAACCTATGCTAGCATGGCAAGTTCTAAATCTCAAGATCCACCGTCGCTTCACAAGAGATTAACACCCTATCTTATATGTTCGCGACGCACATAAGACGAATACGCACAACCAATACTAGATATCATGCAATCATCACATACTAAAGTATTAAACAATTAACTAAAGAATTCCATAATAAATCCGTTGCAACCCCATGATCACGATTAGCCCATAATAGAACTTATCGCCATCATGGGTTCATATGAAATCATGATAAACGAACACAAGAAAATAACAACTAAACTAATTATATTAAAACAGAGTACGTCACAAGAGTAAATAAGTCAAAGCAAGAAAACTAGCATCCAACGTTACAACGAAACAAGAATCACAAGAATATATGCTTCCCCTTCGTTGCTGTGTACTAAATCGGTCTTCTTCCTTATCCCTTTCGCTTCTTGCAAAACACAATCTAAAACATAATCTCTTCTTAATACTCTATGAAAAACGTCTCAAATCTACTTATATAATAGTCCCATAAAACTCAGATTACATAGAAGTTGGAAGCCAAACAGAAGTAGAAGTCTAAAATAATTCAGCTTTTTCCCCGACCCTGCGCGGCCGCTCAGCATTTCTGCGCGGGCGCGCAAGGCTACTGCGCGGCCGCTCAGCATTGCTGCGCGGGCGTACAGGACCCTACTGGAAAATTTCCAGGTTTGCTCCGTTTCTTCGCCGTAATCTGCCCGTTCTTTTCCTCTCGCAATGGTGAACACATGCCAAGGCTTATTCTTGATGATTCCCTCTCCGAAATGCAACTAATACCCTGAAATGCATAAACACTAGAAAAATGCATCAAATACACAAAATACTTGATTTCAAGACACCAATTTAAGCCATTTTAAGACGTTCTAAGTGGTATAAAATGCCACTTATCACACCCCCAAACTTAAATCGATGCTTGTCCTCAAGCGTCACAGACTCAAAAACAAATAAAAATATGCATGAATACAATCTATATGAAAATGCAACGATCCCCCTTACTACAATTAACCAACCAAATTGCCACATCTCAATGAATGCAGTTAGACACTAAAGATCAATAAACTCATGCAAACGGACATACCGCCAGAAACGTGGTGTGTGCAAATGCTTAACAGATATGCTTTGGAACTAGACCAATTACTATGACTAGACTATCCTCAAGGCAATCCTACGATTATACAAAGAATAAAAATTCTAGGCACAAAGTGATATACAACACTACAAGAACTCTGGAGCTTACTACGGAATCGTGCTTTTTATTTACAACTCAAATGCTTATTTGACCGTGCAATGAGTGAGGTCCACAAAAGACTTATACAATGGTATCCATGTAACGAGCGTTAGGTTAGCTGATCCCAGACTCTAAAAGCCTTAGGTCACTAGGCACAAAGTCCCCTAAGAACTTAATAACTCGAATACCAAAGAGCCCACTCTTGATCAATTATGCAAATTTTTTTTTTTTTTAATAACTCTAAGCAAGTGCGTTTCACTCCATCTTGCTCAACCCTAGACTACTCGCATAACATGCGAGCCGGCTACTAGCCATTTGACGCCTAGCCACAACTAGCAACAAATTCCATTTTTACTCCATTTTTTTTTCTTTTTCATGCCTTTACCACTAAGAACCTATTATCAAATTCTAAGCATAATAAATAGATTATCCTCGAAAATAATCAGATCATAACAACAATCTAATCCTTAAGCATTCTCTAAGACTTAGTGACAATACAAGTGCTTCTAGCATGCATATCAACCTACACAACTTAATATCACTTTAATGCTATCACTACACTCGCATCAATATCACAATTCAGTCGATAAATCATTGCAAAAGGGATCATGGTATATGCATGAGCTATATGATATGACAAACAAATAAAGCTATATATAAAAAAAAAACTATATGGCAAAAATTATGCAACTATATGAACTAACTATCATGAATATGCAGCTATATGACACACACAAAATATTCCTTAACTACCACCCCCAAACTTAAAATCTTCACTGTCCCCGGTGAAGGTAGTAGAAAGGAACACAGGGTATACCTACTCGGAGTCATCATCATCATCACCCTCAGTGGGTGGAGTATCAGGCGGCGGGTATGCAGAGTCCTCACCAAAAACTGGCCACTGGATATCAGCTCCAAGGCCTCGAAAAGCAGTCCCTAACGCAAGGGTGAGCTCCTGAGCAAACCTGCTCTGCGTCTCATACATGGCATCCATCCGCCGTGAAAGCCTCCTATACTGGGCATCACCCATCCCAGCACCCTCCTGAGCTCTCGAAGAACTAGCCTCACCACGCCCTGGCCTAGCCATAGTAGCACCTCGTGCTGGACGCCATCCTGGAAGACGATAACCCAGCCCATGCTCCTCAGGCTCACCACCGGTCCACTCCTGCATCCCATTCAGAATGCCAGAATCTATCGGAGTTGCTGGCAACTGCAACTGCTCATGAGCCGGCCAGTTCATTCCTACTGCTCGGCATAGCTTTATAACCGTGGATGCATAACGGATGTTCATATGCTTTGCTCCCCTCAAAAACTTCAGAATTCCTTGGTAGATAAACTCACCAAGGTCCACATAGTATTCCTCATTAAGAATTCCCCACAACAACTGTGCTCTCTCAACTGTGACCTCGTGTGCATGTGAAGAAGGCAAAATATTAGCACATATAAATGCATTCCATGCACGGGCAAACCTGTTCATGGCGATCGCCGGAAAGTGACGATACTCATTATTGGCTGGACTGCGGTTCCAAACTGTGCCCGGTCGACAGAGAGTCGCACAAATCAAATCCAAGTCAAAGTCCTCAGCAGTCTTTTCATTCCAGTTCTCCTCCTCGGGCTTCCTCTCTCGTTGTCCAATCACACGGCGAATCGCCGCAGGATGATAATCAACCGTCCGCCCACGAACTACAAAAAACCCATCACAACCCATAAACCCACGAATTCTTTTCCCATTACCCCATGATTTTATCCCTCAACCCCACTCCTAATCTAATTTAACCTACTCCATACCCTATATATACATACACCTATCCCACATATCTCCCACAAACTTCCTACACTTAAACCCTCTCATAAACATCAAAAATCAGTTCTTACACACTTTTATTCACAAATCAATGGCACCCAAGAGAGCACGCACTATTGACAGCAGCAGCACATTTCCTACTGCTGATTCATCAAGGGGTTGTGATAAGTGGCATTTTATACCACTTAGAATGTCTTAAAATGGCTTAAATTGGTGTCTTGAAATCAAGTATTTTGTGTATTTGATGCATTTTTCTAGTGTTTATGCATTTCAGGGTATTAGTTGCATTTCGGAGAAGGAATCATCAAGAATAAGCCTTGGCATGTGTTCACCATTGCGAGAGGAAAAGAACGGGCAGATTACGGCGAAGAAACGGAGCAAACCTGGAAATTTTCCAGTAGGGTCCTGCGCGCCCGCGCAGCAATGCTGAGCGGCCGCGCAGCAGCCTTGCGCGCCCGCGCAGAAATGCTGAGCGGCCGCGCAGGGTCGGGGAAAAAGATGAATTATTTTAGACTTCTACTTCTGTTTGGCTTCCAACTTCTATGTAATCTGAGTTTTATGGGACTATTATATAAGTAGATTTGAGACATTTTTCATAGAGTATTAAGAAGAGATTATGTTTTAGATTGTGTTTTGCAAGAAGCGAAGGAGATAAGGAAGAAGACTGATTTAGCACACAGCAACGAAGAGGAAGCATATATTCTTGTGATTCTTGTTTCGTTGTGACGTTGGATGCTAGTTTTCTTGCTTTGACTTATTTACTCTTGTGACGTACTCTGTTTTAATATAATTAGTTTAGTTGTTATTTTCTTGTGTTTGTTTATCATGATTTCATATGAACCCATGATGGCGATAAGTTCTATTATGGGCTAATAGTGATCATGGGGTTGCAACGGATTTATTATGGAATTCTTTAGTTAATTGTTTAATACTTTAGTATGTGATGATTGCATGATATCTCGTATTGGTTGTGCGTATTCGTCTTATATGCGTCGCGAACATATAAGATAGGGTGTTAATCTCTTGTGAAGCGACGGTGGATCTTGAGATTTAGAACTTGCCATGCTAGCATAGGTTCATGTATGTTGTGCATGATTAGTGGGTAACTCTAACAGTTTTATTTGCCCTATGTAATCAAAAGGAATAACTTGTGCTTAAATCGTTGTGTTGTCAATTTCTGTAGACATATAGGAACTCAACATAATTGATGACTATTCAACTTCTATCTTAATTGTGGATGCTTGGTAGAATGGTATTAGTACAATGAAAGTTGGCTTTTATCAGTTTCGTGTTATTCGATTAATATCATCACTGTCACATGCTAAAGGTAATAACAATGGCTATAGAAGGAAGTAATAATGAAGTTGTGATCTCATGAGTGTTTTATTATTGATAAATTGAAGTGTTAGTTAAGTGGTTAATTAAGTAGTTAATTATAGTTAATATTTAATCAACAATTTTAAGTGTTATCTTAACATTGAGAAGTAGTCATACATTGGTGAGTGAGTTGAATTAGACAATAACTTAGTCTGAGTCTCTGAGGGAACGAACTAGAAAGTATTCTATATTACTTGCGAACGCGTATACTTGCGTAAATATTAGTGCGTGATTTCGCCCTAACAAGTTTTTGGCGCCGTTGCCGGGGACTCGGCGTATTTGTTTAGTTTATGTACTTCCATCATTGGTCATTAGGACTCAGTGATTAGGACGTAGTAGTTAATTACTCTTTTCGGTTGTGTTTCAGGTACTTTAGCAAACGTTTATGCAAACTCGTTCTCGTGCTCGCAAGAGGACCTTAGATACAGCTGAGGAGAAAGACGAAGTTCTTGATACTCCGGAGAAGTTAGATTTTGAGGATTCGGATTCAGGAACTGAGCAGAAAGAACCAGTAAACATGGGAGATCGTATTGTTCAAGCTGATCCAGCTCTTATGGATTTTTCTCGGCCTAAAATTGATGACATTCAGTCAAGCATCCTTCACCCGGCTATTCAAGCTAACACCTTTGAGATCAAGCCGGGCACTATTCAGATGGTGCAGAATTCTGTTTCTTTTGGAGGAGCGGCAACTGAAGACCCCAACATGCACATAAGGAATTTTGTCGAGATCTGCAGCACTTTTAAGTATAATGGCATGACTGATGAGGCTATCAAGTTGAGGCTTTTCCCATTCTCACTGAGGGATAAGGCTAAAGACTGGTTACATTCTGAACCAGCTGGGTCCATCACTACGTGGCAAGATCTTGCGCAAAAGTTTCTGGTGAAGTTTTATCCAATGGCAAAGACTGCTGCTATGAGGAGTGCTCTTACTCAGTTTGCGCAGCAACCTACAGAATCTATGTGCGAGGCTTGGAAACGCTACAAGGAAATGTTGAGAAAATGTCCACATCACGTAATGCCGGATTGGATGGTAATCACTGGTTTTTATAATGGTTTGGGGGCCCAATCTCGGCCCATGCTCGATGCAGCAGCTGGAGGCGCCTTATGGGCTAAAAGCTATACTGAGGCGTATAATCTTATCGAGACGATGGCTGCAAATGAGCATCAAAACCCAACTCAGAGGATGACGTCAGGCAAGGTAGCAGGTATTCTGGAAGTTGATGCAGCCACCGCTATTGCAGCCCAGCTCCAAGCGCTATCAATGAAGGTTGATTCTTTGGCTACGTATGGAGTTAATCAAATAGCTACGGTTTGTGAGCTTTGTGCAGGTTCTCATGCTACGGATCAGTGTTCTCTTGTCAACGAATCTGTTCAGTATGTGAATAATTATCAGCGACAACAGCAGCCTGTGCCAGCGACCTATCATCCTAACAACAGAAATCATCCAAATTTCAGCTGGGGGAATAATCAGAATGCTATTCAGCCACCATATCAGCAAGGAGTAAGTAAACAGTTTAACCCATCTGGATTTCAGCAACCACAACAGTATGCTACAAGGCAATCATATCCTCAACAGGGAAGTGCAGCTGCACCTACTAGTGCTGATTTTGAGGAACTTAAGCTGTTGTGCAAGAGTCAGGCGGTTTCTATCAAGACCTTGGAAAATCAAATCGGTCAATTAGCCAATGCAGTGCTCAATCGTCAACCTGGCACTCTTCCCAGTGACACGGAAGTACCAGGTAGGAAGGAAGCCAAAGAGCAAGTCAAGGCTATTACCTTAAGGTCTGGAAAAGTAGCTGATGCTGAAAAGGCAAAAGAAGTCGAAGCTGAAGTTAGGGATGAAGAATCTAAGCAAAAGGAGAAAGCGGCGGAACCAAGGAAGACTACTGTTGAACACACTCTGCCTGAGGCTAATACAGGGGAGAAACAGCTCTATCCTCCACCACCTTTTCCTAAGAGATTGCAGCAACAAAAGCCGGATAGACAGTTCGGGAAGTTTCTGGAGGTGTTCAAGAAACTTCACATCAATATACCTTTCGCTGAGGCTCTGGAACAAATGCCTAGTTATGCGAAGTTTATGAAGATTATTCTTTCATGGAAGGTGAAACTGGATGACCTTGAAACCGTTGCTCTCACGGAAGAATGCAGCGCTGTTCTGCAGCAAAAGTTACCACCAAAACTGAAAGATCCAGGAAGCTTCACCATTCCTTGCACCATTGGCAATCTAACTTTTGACAAGTGCCTTTGTGATTTGGGAGCAAGCATTAATCTGATGCCCTTGTCGATCTTTAAAAAGCTGGATCTGCCTGATCCAAAACCCACATACATGTCGCTACAATTGGCGGACCGTTCCATTACTTACCCAAGGGGCATAGTTGAGGATGTGCTTGTCAAGGTGGATAAGCTCTTCTTTCCTGCAGATTTTGTTATTCTGGATTTTGAGGAAGATAAGAAGATTCCCATAATCTTGGGGAGGCCTTTCTTGGCTACTGGCCGTACCTTGATAGATGTGCAAAAAGGGGAACTTACTATGCGGGTCCAAGATCAGGATGTGACCTTCAATGTATTCAAGGCAATGAAATTCCCTACAGAAGATGAGGAGTGCTTAAAAGTGGATGTGATTGATTCTGCGGTTACGTCGGAACTCGATCACATGCTAATGTCTGATGCATTGGAAAAGGCCTTAGTGGGGGAATTTGACAGTGATGATGAAGATAGCAACGAGCAATTACAATATCTGAACGCTTCTCAATGGAAGCGAAAGCTCGACATACCATTTGAATCTCTTGGTACTTCTGACCTTAAGAATGCTGAAGGGAAGCTCAAACCATCAATAGAGGAAGCACCTACCTTGGAGCTTAAACCATTACCTGAACACTTGAGGTATGCTTTTTTAGGTGATTCATCTACGTTACCTGTTATTATTTCCGCTGACCTTTCAGGTAGTGAGGAAAATAAGCTCTTAAGGATTTTGAGAGAATTCAAATCGGCTATAGGATGGACCATAGCAGACATCAAGGGAATAAGTCCTTCATATTGTATGCATAAAATTCTGCTAGAGGAAGGAAGTAAGCCAACTGTGGAACAGCAACGAAGACTGAACCCCATCATGAAGGAGGTGGTGAAGAAAGAAATTCTGAAATGGCTAGATGCAGGCATCATTTATCCTATTTCTGACAGCTCGTGGGTGAGCCCTGTACAATATGTTCCTAAGAAAGGAGGTATCACTGTGGTCGCAAATGAAAAGAATGAGCTCATCCCTACTCGAACAGTTACAGGATGGAGAGTATGCATGGATTATAGGAAATTGAACAAAGCCACAAGAAAGGATCACTTCCCTCTCCCATTCATTGATCAAATGCTTGACAGATTGGCGGGACATGAGTATTTTTGTCTTCTGGATGGTTATTCCGGGTATAATCAGATTTGTATTGCACCTGAGGATCAGGAAAAGACTACCTTCACTTGTCCATTTGGCACATTTGCTTTTCGTAGAGTTTCGTTTGGGTTATGTGGCGCCCCGGCCACCTTTCAGAGATGTATGATGGCTATATTCTCTGACATGATTGGAAATAACGTCGAAGTGTTCATGGATGACTTCTCCGTCTTTGGACACTCATATGATGAATGCTTGAATAATCTGCGCGCCGTACTCAAAAGATGCGTGGAAACTAATTTGGTGCTTAATTGGGAGAAATGTCATTTTATGGTGCGTGAAGGCATTATCCTTGGGCATAAGGTCTCTAGCAAAGGTCTGGAGGTGGACAAGGCCAAGGTGGGAGTCATTGAAAATCTTCCCCCACCTAATTCGGTGAAAGGAATCCGCAGTTTTCTCGATCATGCGGGTTTTTATCGGCGATTCATCAAGGACTTTTCAAAGATATATAAGCCGTTGTGCAATTTACTTGAGAAAGATGTGCCTTTCAAATTTGATGATGAATGTTTGGCAGCATTCGAGACTCTCAAGGAGAGTTTGATCACAGCACCAGTTATTACATCACCAGATTGGACAGAACCATTTGAGATGATGTGTGATGCGAGTGACTATGTGGTAGGTGCAGTTCTGGGACAGCGCAAGAAAAATCTCTTCCATGTGGTCTACTATGCGAGTAAGACTTTAAATGGGGCCCAATTGAACTACACCACTACTGAGAAGGAGCTTTTGGCTATAGTCTTTGGCTTTGAGAAATTTCGATCTTATCTGCTTGGTACTAAAGTGACAGTATTCACTGATCATGCAGCTACTCGCTATCTGGTTTCTAAGAAGGATTCGAAGCCGAGACTCATTCGTTGGGTGCTTTTACTTCAAGAATTTGAGTTAGAGATCAAAGATAGAAAAGGTACTGAGAATCAAGTAGCTGACCATCTCTCTAGGTTGGAGAATCCCGATTCTACTTCACAAGATAGAACGTTAATCAATGAATCTTTTCTGGATGAGCAGTTGTTTGCAATTCAGGAGGAAGAACCATGGTTTGCAGATATTGTAAACTATCTTGTCAGCAATATAATGCCTCCTAATTTGACATCCGCGCAAAAGAAGAAGTTTCTGCATGAGGTGAAGTGGTATATGTGGGATGAACCATATTTGTTTAGACAGGGAGCTGACCAGATCATCAGGAGATGTATCCCGTTCTGTGAGACGGAGGGGATATTACGAGACTGCCATTCCACGGGTTATAATGGACACTATGGAGGTGAGAAGACGGCAGCTCGTATTCTGCAAGCAGGTTTTTTCTGGCCTACCTTGTTCAAGGATGCTCATCAGTTTGTTTTAAGGTGTGATCGTTGCCAAAGAGTGGGAAATTTGTCAAGGAAGGATGAGATGCCATTAAATGTGATGCTTGAAGTCGAGGTCTTTGATGTATGGGGAATCGATTTCATGGGGCCTTTTATCTCGTCTTGCAATAATCAGTACATCTTGCTGGCAGTCGATTATGTCTCAAAATGGGTCGAAGTTAAAGCTTTACCGACAAATGATGCAAAGGCAGTGCTAAATTTTCTTCATAAGCAAATTTTCACAAGGTTTGGAACACCTCGGGTAATCATAAGTGATGAAGGATCGCATTTTTGCAACCGTAAGTTCACTTCTATGATGCAGCTTTATAATGTGAATCATCGAGTAGCTACTGCCTATCATCCGCAAACAAATGGTCAAGCGGAAGTGTCTAACAGAGAGATAAAGCGCATTCTAGAGAAGGTTATTTGTCCGTCAAGGAAGGATTGGTCTTTAAAGCTCGATGAAGCTGTTTGGGCTTACAGAACAGCATACAAAACTCCACTTGGGATGTCACCATTTCAGTTGGTGTACGGTAAGGGATGTCATCTACCGGCGGAGCTTGAGCATAAGGCCTACTGGGCATTGAAGAAATTGAACCTGGATTTAGATGCAGCTGGTAAGAAAAGAATGCTTCAGCTTAATGAACTTGATGAATTTCGACTTCAAGCGTACGAGAATAATAAAATGTATAAGGAAAAGGTGAAGAGGTGGCACGATAGGAAGCTACATCCTAAGTTATTTGTGCCAGGGCAACAAGTTCTGTTATTCAACTATCGGCTCCGACTTTTTCCTGGGAAGTTGAAATCAAGGTGGTCTGGACCTTTTATTGTCAAAACTGTGTTTCCACATGGAGCGGTGGAAATTTTTGAGAATGATTCGGACCAAGCATTCAAGGTTAACGGTCAGTGGTTGAAGCACTACTATGGGGACATGGCAAACCGAGAGGTGGTTAGTGCCATGTTGTTGACTACGTGAGAAAGGTACTGAACGTCAAGCTAATGACGAAAAAGAAGCGCTGCGTGGGAGGCAACCCATGAATTGTTGTTACAGGAACCCTTAGAAGTTAATAACCTATCCAAAAACACAAAAAAAATCAGAAAACAGGGGCTGAAAAAAAAAATTCCAGAGACCCTCTGCGCGCCCGCGCAGCTATGCTGAGCGGCCGCGCAGCTTGCTGCGCGCCCGCGCAGAAATGCTGAGCGGCCGCGCAGGGGTCGAGTTCCAGAAATTTTTTTTACAGTTCAGAAAAAAAAAAAACAAAAACAAAAACACACAAAAAACCCATCACAGCCCATAAACCCACGAATTCTTTTCCCATTACCCCATGATTTTATCCCTCAACCCCACTCCTAATCTAATTTAACCTACTCCACACCCTATATATACATACACCTATCCCACATATCTCCCACAAACTTCCTACACTTAAACCCTCTCATAAACATCAAAAATCAGTTCTTACACACTTTTATTCACAAATCAATGGCACCCAAGAGAGCACGCACTATTGACAGCAGCAGCACAGTTCCTACTGCTGATTCATCAAGGGGTACTGCTGCAAGACCTCGGTTAACTGACAGAGCCGCGGAGGAGGAGTACACTAGGCTGTTGGGGAAGCCGATTCTGAAGGAGAGGGGGTTTTTACCATCAGGGAGGGATAGTGAGTTGTTGCCCATGATTGCAGAGAAGGGGTGGATAGCTTTTTGTGAGTCACCCGAAGCAGTACCGATGAGTGTTGTTCGCGAGTTCTACGTGAACGCGGAGGCTGAAAAGAATGGGTTTTCTGTAGTTCGTGGGCTGACGGTTGATTATCATCCTGCGCGATTCGCCGTGTGATTGGACAGCGAGAGAGGAAGCCCGAGGATGTAATAACCCCAATTTTTGAGGAATTTTGAAACCCTTATGAATAGTGTTTTTGCTGAATGAGAAAACTTTTCATGCCACGCTATGTAGGGGTTCTGTTATGGATATTCTGGGATTTTATTAGAACTCTATGAAGTATATAAGTGTATGTAAATATCGTCAGAACCCAATTCCGAACACTTTGGTTTTTCCCGGAAATCCATAAGATACGGAGATAATTGAGTATAAGGTAACAGAATAAAAAGGATTTAAATTAAAGGATTATAATAGAGGATCATAAAAAGGAATATAATGTATTGAGAAAGGTTAAGGGAACCTAAGTAATAAGATCCCGGGTATGATCCTTCAAACGATAAACGAGAACGAAAGTTAAGCGAACCGTACAACAGATCAGCGGTCATTAGGCAAACGATTAGGAAGCTAATCAAAGGGTTTAATGGGAGTGATGTCATCCAACCAATAGAAAGGAGACAAGGAAGGGAGGATGACATCATAAGGGTGACATAAGCATGACATGGAAGAAGGGAGGTGTGGTTGATTAAGGACCACACAAATTCAAGGGCAAGGTGGTAATTTGCTAAATCAAAAACAAAACCAAGCCAACCAACTAGCAAATCATTTCATCAATATCAAAAAATCAGCCAAGGCATTTGTTCATCACCTAGCTCTCGGCTTTTCACTTTTTTCAAAGCTAAAATTCTCAAAATCAAGATCCAAGCATCCTTAATTGGTAAGAAAATTCCCTAACCATCTTTATGCTTAGTTATGGCTATATCATGAGTTTAAGCCATTAATTCTTTCTCTAGCTTCTCCATTTAATCAATGAAGAAGACAATGAATAGTGTTTTCAAGTTTTTAACTTGAACTTTTTCTTGTTTTCTTAAAGATCCAAGCTTTCCTAAGGCTTCTCCAAGCTTCTTAAGGCTTCCTAGCTCAACCCACCACTTCAAGGAAGGTATACCATTTTCAAACCCTAGGTTCATATATATTATAAGGTGATTTTGATGAGTAGGATGTTATTGTAGTTGTTGTTATGATTAGAGTTTGAGATTTGGAATGGTAGTGAAATGAAATGGTAATTTTGTGGTTTTGATTTAAAGAAACTTAAGAATGATTAAAGTAAAGTTTAAGCATAAGTATGAATGGTTAAATTGAATTGGTTGGGGTTGTTATGATGTGATAAGGATGGGTGTTTGTTGTGTGTTGGATTTGAGGATGGTTTGTGTTGATTGTGGATAGTTTAAAAAATGGGAAATCGCGTAAACATAGCCGTCGTAACGTCCGATTTTCTTTGGACTGTTTTTGTGCATAGCATTAGGACCCGAGAACCCCCTGCTAAATTGTGACCACTGCCATGTTTAGATAGCTCATGTTACGAGCTTCGTTTTGATATGTAGTTCGTTCGATTCCGATTTACGGTTTAGGAGAAACGACCGTTTCAAGTAACGGCGTTTCGCGGACGAAACTTTTTCCCTCGCCTTACTTTGAAACATAGGTTAAAGACCAAAAAGGGTTAATTAATGCATGAAACATTTATGGTAAGTGCGTTAGGCAGTTGGTAAGTCATTCGCGAAGGAATCGCTTTAAAACTCGTAAAGGTTAAGTTATTAAAAATGGTGGAGCCGAGGGTACCCGAGTGACTTAAGCGAATTAGTGAGCGCAAAACAAGCGTTAGAGTCTAAGTTAGTTAAAGTATAGAATTACAAGTGATTTTGGTTTAATTCCAACTTACTTGTTGTTTATAGGTTACCAGACTCGTCCCGAGCCATTCGTAACCCCCAGTCGCTCAGGCAAGTTTTCTACCCGTTATACTGTTGTTGTGATGTAAATATATGTATATGCATTATCTTGTGATATTGCATGATTGTTATTAGCAAATTTTGCAATATATTGGAGTATGCTAATATGGTATATATGCATGCCTGTTTCATATTCTTGAAATATATATCTGTTGGTTCAGTTGATAATACCTATGCTAGAGGATAGCGGTATCTTGCATATACCCTTAGTATAGGGACCCAAAGGTGAAAATATTTTCAAAAACCGGGAGTCGAGGATCCCGAGTAGATTTTATATATATGGATATGGATATTTATATATATTTATATTTATATATATGTATGGTTATAGTTTTCTAAACTATTAATCGAATAAGGTTTATTCGATAACTTGAAACTTTATTTTATTATTAAATATTATTTCGAATATTATTCGAAGGCTTATGACTCTTTTATATTATTTATTGAATATTATTTGAATATTCATTTGAGGATGTATGACTCCTTTATTTTATTTAATGAATATTATTTATAATATTCATTCGAGGTATTATGACTCAGCTTATTTTATTTATTGAATATTATTTGAATATTCATTTGAGGATGTATGACTCCTTTATTTTATTTAATGAATATTATTTATAATATTCATTCGAGGTATTATGACTCAGCTTATTTTATTTATTGAATATTATTTGAATATTCATTTGAGGATCTATGACTCCGATTATTTGCTGAGATATATTCTTTATTTTATTAAAGAATAAGGTGTAAATAATCAAACTTATTTTTGATTATTCAAATAAAGATAATACTTTCATATAAGTATATCTTTGGTTATTTAATACTCGTTTCAAGTATAAGTTTTAATACTTCTACTTCAATTATTTTTATAAAGATTATTCTTTATGGGAATATTATTTAAATAATAATATTCAGTCATTTTCTAAATATTCTGGGGACTGATTTACTTCATTAAATCAGCTTTACTCCAAACACTCTATAAAGTGTTTTCGAGTCTTCAAAATGATTTTTAAAGTCAGAGCGGATCCCAAAACTCATTTTTATATTTAAGATCTTCCTTTTAAGGGGATTTAAATACTCGCTCAAAACCTGGGGAATCCGGCTCTGTGGTGTATTTTATATTCGCAACAAGGTTGCAGATTTGGTAAATGAATTGATTACTTGCCCAACGTTCGGGAAGTAAGCCCCTCTCATTGAGTCGGCATAAGCGACAGGCCGGGGTACGGTCTATTATTGTGTAAGTGGCTCAGTGGGAGTCCATCAAATGCATAAGTGGCTGAGTGGCAGTCCAGCATAGGTCTTAATTATGACCAGGGTGATGACCAGTGGGGAATTCGTCCATCTACTAGTAGAAAAGGTTACTTATTGGTATCTTTGCCTGATCAGCGAGATATCGGGTTTATGCCAAAATTCTTTTCCTTTCCAAAATTCATTGGATGTTTCGAACTCTGTTCATACTTCACATAACAGAGGTTCCAGGAAATGTTTTCGGGATATATATATATATGTGGATATATATCGGGACTAAATAAAGTATCTCATAACTTTTTCATTCAATAATATTTCAAAGATTGAATCTATTCAAGTCTTATCTTGTGGTCTCATCAGTGGGATGAACTTTTGAAATTGATTGTAACTTGAACGGTGGTAGTTCAAGTAGTATTTGGGAATGATATAAGTGTAGTGAAGTATTTGGTAACTTCATCTTTTAAACTTATATCTAATTAATAATTGTCTTATGAATGACAAAGATTTTCAGAAAAACGTTGAGACAAGGTTAGATATATGAGATCACCTTGCAACGATATTTTTATACAGTTATACACTGGGATTTTGTGTATATTATGCATGGAAGAAGACTTCCAATATTTTGAAAAGTATATATGTATATATACTGAATATTTTGCGACTTCATCGCATTAAGATATCAAACTTGGTTCATTTCTTTTGACCAAGACTTTCATGAGTACTATGAGAAGGCTCATATACTATTAATCATTATACATATTATTTTGGTGGGCTTGCTGCTCACCCTTGCTTTATTTCTTCATCACACAACAACAGTTAGGAAAGATGGCCAGACTCCAGCAGACCCAGCGCAAGCGCGTGGGAAGCGTCCCGCGTCTTCCCGTTGATGTTGTAGCTGCTATAGCTGCAGAGGTAGATCTATTGTAGATCAAACCATCTACTTTTGAGAATCAATTATGTATAATTATAACTCGTGGCAGATAATGGCAATTAACTGTAAATTATCAAGTAATCATTTTGGGTTGTAATAATCTTAAATTGTGGATTCAAAGACTTGTACTTATTTCAATTTCATCTCTGAGACTATAACGGGTTGTGGTGTGTGTTAGTGTGGGGTCACAGCATAAGGTTATTTATTATTAATTAAGTGAAGTGATATTGTGGAAAGAAAGACCGTGACGACCCGGATCCCCGACCCCGGATCTGGGGGTGTTACAGAAATGGTATCAGAGCTAAGCGTTATAAACCTCAGAGATGATGGGACGTTAAGATAATAAGTTCACTAAGATAATAAGAACTCTTGCCAAGTTCATAGTCGGGCTACCTAACGTAGCACTGACAGTTAAAACCCTTATGGGAACCCTTATAGGTATCGTGATAGTAACATAGTTTGTTCTCGTATAGGGCAGCGGGGCACCAAACCTTGAGGTTCAGGAGCATCAGCATGAGGATGTTTTATTACAAGTTGGAGATCAAATTGTGAATCCGATGGAGTACCCTAATGAGGGACCGGATGAGGTTCAGATAGAGAATGCTGCGGTTGAGGATGTTATTCTGGAAAGGATTGTGGCTGAGGAGGATCTCATGGAAGATCCTGATGAGAATGAAGAGAGGACCGTTGAGGAACAGATGACCGTAGTCAGGGCGACTACCAGAGCAAGAATGGCCGCGAGGGTGGCCCTAGAGAATGAAGAGTTACCAAGGGCACAAAAGTGAATGAAGGCAGAGAGCCAACAAATAGATAAGAGGTTAATACCGAGAAAGATGAGAAGGGAATAATGAGGTATTCCTACAGAATTTGGGTTCCAAATGTTCAAGAGCTTAAAGATGAGATCTTAGATGAAAGCTAGTTTGAGGAATAAGAGTTAGAGCAAACCCTGAATGTGATAGTCAGGGAGGACGCCATCAAGATAGAAGGAACCCATAACATAATAAAGTGGAAAATGAGGATTTTAACGTACAAGATAACCCCAAGTATGGGAGAAGGATGAAACATTCCATACTAAGGAAACGGAAAGTCGAGTAAGGAAAGGAGACCCGAGACGGTACTCCAATACGGCAATTCATGGACCTGTCTAAAGAGAACTTAGACTATTATCCCCAACCACCACCTTGAGGAAACAATGCGGTAGGAAATTCTTTCAGGACCTTTAAGTCTCTAAGCTCCCAGAGTTCTAAGGAACAAGCTGACCCAGTCGAGGCAAGAGCCTGGCTAAAGGAAATAGAGGAATCATTTGAGATTCTAAATGATTGACGAACCACAAAGGACTGTTTTTGTCACTTACCCTCCTAAGAGAGAGGCCACCCGCTGGTGAAAGACCAAGAAAGGTACGGAGCCAGAGGTTATGATAAACTGATTAAAGTTCAGCCAATTGTTTTCGGGAAAGTAATTCCCAAGGTTATGGAGAGAGTGTAAAAGCTTTAGAGCCAGAACAAAGGCGGACGAGTATGATGAATTGTGAATCTAAGTTGTAAAAAGTTGTCAAGATTCGTTATAAGGACACGAATCCAGAATGACGGGACGTTTGAAATCTATGCTTATGTTGTGTTGGTTCATGAATTAATGATAAGAGAAAGGAAAATAAAAAGGAATTGAAGTGGAAAGGAATATAAAGGCATTAGAGTTTGAGGAATGATAAGGGAGTTGGGTATGAGGAAACCCTAAAGACTCGTAGCAATAGAAATAGAAAAGTATGCCTTCGTCAGGATGAGGGTGATTCACCATGAGTTAAAATTGATGGTTGAAGGCATAAGAGATGCATACATTTTATCCCCTTTAAGTTGGGAGGATTCGAGGAAACATTGAGATAGTTCGAAGGATAAATAGTGAGACGCGGATAGACTGAGGAGACAAGGAAGTAAGAAATTAGGAAAATTGGATGAAGGAAGTGACCTTCAAGAATGTGAAGTGTAAGACCGGTGGCATGATACCCAGGAAGGGAGACGCCAGGTATGAAAGATATACCAACATTGAGGTGACTGTTGAGATAAACAACAAAAGTAAATAAGGAATTATTAAGAAGAGGTTCACGTTGAACACGACCAATATCTTCCAGAACATCCTTGTTATCGTTACCAAATTAGGCAAGACAAGCGGATAACCGTTGTTATCTTTTGGAGGCCATATGGATTGACCTCAATTTGAATAAGGATGCTAAAGTTAGGTATAGACTATCGAGGTGGAAATGATTGAACAAGATACCCTTATCAGGGATATATGACTTTATTTATCCATGGAAGGATGCTTGTACCTTTTTAAAGGTGGAATTAAGGAAAGAACATTGGTAACTTAAAATGAATCCTAGGGGAATGCATACAGGTTAGCATTTCATCCTTAATAGGGATAGTATGAGTTTTGACAGTATGAATTGGAAAGGATTAAGGTAATAATAACCTTTAAGAATCAGTGGAGAAATTTTTCAGAGGCATATAGACAATGGTTCTAGTAATAGTAAATGATATTTTAATATGCCCTGTATCTAGGGAATACAGGAGGAACGATGGAAGGATAACCTTAGAGGTTTTACAAGGAGAAAGGTAATATTCAAAATTCTCAAGAATAGAAATGTTGATAAAGGAAATATGACGTAATTATATTGATGCCAAGTGAGGCACGTGTTAAACCACGAGAAAGTATGGATCGAACCAGTAATGGTCGAAATTGTTCAGGGCAATTAGGACTTAAGATAAAAGATGTTCTAATTATGATTGAGAGTCAGTCATGACAGTGATTAACCTCTAAAGACTGAGGCAATAACTTATGGAAAAATGGTGATTTTTTTTTACTTATCAGATTTTAATGAAAACATCTTCACATACGCTGTGATGGAAATGAGGTAGAAAATTTAGTTGAAGGTGGTTAAAAGACGTTGATTATAAGGAACTATTACTATCAGGAAAGGCCAAAGAGGTGGCCGACACTTTAAAGGTAAGTGGATAATTATAGGCGCGTGTGCCAAAAGAATACAGTGATGATGGTTAGAAATGTAAAGGTTTAATTCGTGTAATCGCCATGAACGGGCTATCTATCTTAGGAGGTCCTATCTGGGGATAAGCCAGGACCATGTTTCCAAAAGGACTAAACGAACCTTTGAGTTAAGTCTTCTATCGAAGGCATATGATTAAAAATGGTATTAGCCTGCTATCGTTGCTTTGAGCGAAACTCTTCTGCAATTTTATCTGCTTCATGTCATGTATGTATGTCAGAATCAGGAGTGTTCTTCATGAATCGTGAATGGTGATTATGTTACCTCCTTAGAAGGATTGATACGACATGTATGGACTCCGTATGGTTAGCTATTAAGATTTCATGGAATGTGAATGACGACAGTAGGTCAGTGGTGGACCATAGTAAGGCAGCAATGATTCTGCGAGTATCGAGCTGATTACAACCGTGAGAGTTGTATTGGAATGGGTGTTGAGATTGAGTACCACTAATCGGGTCGTGGTAGTGTATAAGTTATCATCGATAGACTAATTAAGTAGAGTGTCTACCTAGTGAATCATTATTCTTTCTTATCAATAGGGAGTCGTATTATTATACGAGGAAGGTTGCGGTACAAGCATAAAATCCTAGTAACGGTGATATATAGAATGAGATCCCAGATTCGATTTTCGATGTCGAGGGAGTTTCAAAGGTGATTGTGTATAAGCTCGAGGAAGAGCATGGGTCCATAGAATGATGGACGGAATGGCAAAAATATTTAGGCATGTGAAATACGATGCTATAATACTTGATGTTGATATAAATACGTATATGTTTTGTTCTCCTATGACAAACCTCTATAGTTCAGAGGTAGATTCCAAGCCAGATATTTTATGGCAATAAAATTTTTTATGAATATACAATTCTCTTCAATTCGTTCTTTTCTCTTCTTTTCATTTCATGTAATCTGAGAAGAACAACCCTTCCAGAAAGGGGAGGTATTGCCGAATGACTATCTATCTGTGTGATAGAAGCCTAGTAGGATACCAGCTATTGTTTAATTGCTTGTCAAGTACTAAAGGCTGGCCACCTTCTGTACTAACTATGCGATATAACAAGTGTTCATGATCATAGTGATCTCTCAACAAATTCCTTTACTTCTATTTGATTGATCAAATTTTGGAAAATAGAAACAGCTGAAAAAAAAAAGGAGTAATAAAGTGGTGGTAGTATGCGGAATGGGAATACATTCGTGATACTAAGGTTGACGTGGTTATTAAAGGGTTATAGAACGCTAGCGAGCAAAAGTATGACCAGTATAATATTAGAAACGGAAGGTGATAGCGATTACGAACTGGAAAAGAATGGGTATTGAGGAGCAAGAGCTCTAATGATTGGAAGTTATGATGAGAGTCTGTGCAATAGACTTGAAAGAAATTGGAATGATCACTTAATTCGGATTGAGTTATCTTACGACAATAGATCATATGTCATTATCGAGATGTCGCCTTATGAGATCCTTGAGGGAAGACAATTTCGATCTCCCTTATGTTAGGATGAAGTTGTAGAGCGCAAGATGCTCGGACCCGCAGTAGTCCAAAGGACCAAGGATATGATAGATCTAATCAGAGGACGGCTGGTAGTAGCCCAAGATGGACATGATAAGTATGTTGATTTGACACGAAAGGATAAAGAGTATGAAATAGGGGACCTAGTAATGTTATAGGTATCCCTTGGAAAGGATTGATGAGGTTCGGAAAGAAAGGAAAGCTAAGTCTACAATTTGTTGGACCCTTGGATATATTAAGACGTTTGGGAAGTTAGCATATGAGCTAGCCTTAACCCAGAACCTGTAGCAAGTTCGTAACGTGTTTCACGTATCAATGTTAAGGAAGTGTAATTTAGATGCCAGATGAATAGAGGCATATGAGCGCATAGATATGCAACCCGACGTAACCTATATGGAGCAACCAGGGAGGGTTATAGAGTGAAAAGGGACAAGTGCTTAGGAGAAGGATTATCAAACTAGGCAGAGTTTGGTGGTAGAACCACAATGTGGGAAAATTGACTCGAGAGTTAGAAAGTGTGATGCTAAGAGAGTGTCCCCATTTGTTTTCTATCTGATTCCGGGACGGAATCCTTTTAAGGAGGGGAGACTGTAATAACCCCAATTTTTGAGGAATTTTGAAACCCTTATGAATAGTGTTTTTGCTGAATGAGAAAACTTTTCATGCCACGCTATGTAGGGGTTCTGTTATGGATATTCTGGGATTTTATTAGAACTCTATGAAGTATATAAGTGTATGTAAATATCGTCAGAACCCAATTCCGAACACTTTGGTTTTTCCCGGAAATCCATAAGATACGGAGAGAATTGAGTATAAGGTAACAGAATAAAAAGGATTTAAATTAAAGGATTATAATAGAGGATCATAAAAAGGAATATAATGTATTGAGAAAGGTTAAGGGAACCTAAGTAATAAGATCCCGGGTATGATCCTTCAAACGATAAACGAGAACGAAAGTTAAGCGAACCGTACAACAGATCAGCGGTCATTAGGCAAACGATTAGGAAGCTAATCAAAGGGTTTAATGGGAGTGATGTCATCCAACCAATAGAAAGGAGACAAGGAAGGGAGGATGACATCATAAGGGTGACATAAGCATGACATGGAAGAAGGGAGGTGTGGTTGATAAAGGACAACACAAATTCAAGGGCAAGGTGGTAATTTGCTAAATCAAAAACAAAACCAAGCCAACCAACTAGCAAATCATTTCATCAAAATCAAAAAATCAGCCAAGGCATTTGTTCATCACCTAGCTCTCGGCTTTTCACTTTTTTCAAAGCTAAAATTCTCAAAATCAAGATCCAAGCATCCTTAATTGGTAAGAAAATTCCCTAACCATCTTTATGCTTAGTTATGGCTATATCATGAGTTTAAGCCATTAATTCTTTCTCTAGCTTCTCCATTTAATCAATGAAGAAGACAATGAATAGTGTTTTCAAGTTTTTAACTTGAACTTTTTCTTGTTTTCTTAAAGATCCAAGCTTTCCTAAGGCTTCTCCAAGCTTCTTAAGGCTTCCTAGCTCAACCCACCACTTCAAGGAAGGTATACCATTTTCAAACCCTAGGTTCATATATATTATAAGGTGATTTTGATGAGTAGGATGTTATTGTAGTTGTTGTTATGATTAGAGTTTGAGATTTGGAATGGTAGTGAAATGAAATGGTAATTTTGTGGTTTTGATTTAAAGAAACTTAAGAATGATTAAAGTAAAGTTTAAGCATAAGTATGAATGGTTAAATTGAATTGGTTGGGGTTGTTATGATGTGATAAGGATGGGTGTTTGTTGTGTGTTGGATTTGAGGATGGTTTGTGTTGATTGTGGATAGTTTAAAAAATGGGAAATCGCGTAAACATAGCCGTCGTAACGTCCGATTTTCTTTGGACTGTTTTTGTGCATAGCATTAGGACCCGAGAACCCCCTGCTAAATTGTGACCACTGCCATGTTTAGATAGCTCATGTTACGAGCTTCGTTTTGATATGTAGTTCGTTCGATTCCGATTTACGGTTTAGGAGAAACGACCGTTTCAAGTAACGGCGTTTCGCGGACGAAACTTTTTCCCTCGCCTTACTTTGAAACATAGGTTAAAGACCAAAAAGGGTTAATTAATGCATGAAACATTTATGGTAAGTGCGTTAGGCAGTTGGTAAGTCATTCGCGAAGGAATCGCTTTAAAACTCGTAAAGGTTAAGTTATTAAAAATGGTGGAGCCGAGGGTACCCGAGTGACTTAAGCGAATTAGTGAGCGCAAAACAAGCGTTAGAGTCTAAGTTAGTTAAAGTATAGAATTACAAGTGATTTTGGTTTAATTCCAACTTACTTGTTGTTTATAGGTTACCAGACTCGTCCCGAGCCATTCGTAACCCCCAGTCGCTCAGGCAAGTTTTCTACCCGTTATACTGTTGTTGTGATGTAAATATATGTATATGCATTATCTTGTGATATTGCATGATTGTTATTAGCAAATTTTGCAATATATTGGAGTATGCTAATATGGTATATATGCATGCCTGTTTCATATTCTTGAAATATATATCTGTTGGTTCAGTTGATAATACCTATGCTAGAGGATAGCGGTATCTTGCATATACCCTTAGTATAGGGACCCAAAGGTGAAAATATTTTCAAAAACCGGGAGTCGAGGATCCCGAGTAGATTTTATATATATGGATATGGATATTTATATATATATATATATATTTATATATATGTATGGTTATAGTTTTCTAAACTATTAATCGAATAAGGTTTATTCGATAACTTGAAACTTTATTTTATTATTAAATATTATTTCGAATATTATTCGAAGGCTTATGACTCTTTTATATTATTTATTGAATATTATTTGAATATTCATTTGAGGATGTATGACTCCTTTATTTTATTTAATGAATATTATTTATAATATTCATTCGAGGTATTATGACTCAACTTATTTTATTTATTGAATATTATTTGAATATTCATTTGAGGATGTATGACTCCTTTATTTTATTTAATGAATATTATTTATAATATTCATTCGAGGTATTATGACTCAGCTTATTTTATTTATTGAATATTATTTGAATATTCATTTGAGGATCTATGACTCCGATTATTTGCTGAGATATATTCTTTATTTTATTAAAGAATAAGGTGTAAATAATCAAACTTATTTTCGATTATTCAAATAAAGATAATACTTTCATATAAGTATATCTTTGGTTATTTAATACTCGTTTCAAGTATAAGTTTTAATACTTCTACTTCAATTATTTTTATAAAGATTATTCTTTATGGGAATATTATTTAAATAATAATATTCAGTCATTTTCTAAATATTCTGGGGACTGATTTACTTCATTAAATCAGCTTTACTCCAAACACTCTATAAAGTGTTTTCGAGTCTTCAAAATGATTTTTAAAGTCAGAGCGGATCCCAAAACTCATTTTTATATTTAAGATCTTCCTTTTAAGGGGATTTAAATACTCGCTCAAAACCTGGGGAATCCGGCTCTGTGGTGTATTTTATATTCGCAACAAGGTTGCAGATTTGGTAAATGAATTGATTACTTGCCCAACGTTCGGGAAGTAAGCCCCTCTCATTGAGTCGGCATAAGCGACAGGCCGGGGTACGGTCTATTATTGTGTAAGTGGCTCAGTGGGAGTCCATCAAATGCATAAGTGGCTGAGTGGCAGTCCAGCATAGGTCTTAATTATGACCAGGGTGATGACCAGTGGGGAATTCGTCCATCTACTAGTAGAAAAGGTTACTTATTGGTATCTTTGCCTGATCAGCGAGATATCGGGTTTATGCCAAAATTCTTTTCCTTTCCAAAATTCATTGGATGTTTCGAACTCTGTTCATACTTCACATAACAGAGGTTCCAGGAAATGTTTTCGGGATATATATATATATGTGGATATATATCGGGACTAAATAAAGTATCTCATAACTTTTTCATTCAATAATATTTCAAAGATTGAATCTATTCAAGTCTTATCTTGTGGTCTCATCAGTGGGATGAACTTTTGAAATTGATTGTAACTTGAACGGTGGTAGTTCAAGTAGTATTTGGGAATGATATAAGTGTAGTGAAGTATTTGGTAACTTCATCTTTTAAACTTATATCTAATTAATAATTGTCTTATGAATGACAAAGATTTTCAGAAAAACGTTGAGACAAGGTTAGATATATGAGATCACCTTGCAACGATATTTTTATACAGTTATACACTGGGATTTTGTGTATATTATGCATGGAAGAAGACTTCCAATATTTTGAAAAGTATATATGTATATATACTGAATATTTTGCGACTTCATCGCATTAAGATATCAAACTTGGTTCATTTCTTTTGACCAAGACTTTCATGAGTACTATGAGAAGGCTCATATACTATTAATCATTATACATATTATTTTGGTGGGCTTGCTGCTCACCCTTGCTTTATTTCTTCATCACACAACAACAGTTAGGAAAGATGGCCAGACTCCAGCAGACCCAGCGCAAGCGCGTGGGAAGCGTCCCGCGTCTTCCCGTTGATGTTGTAGCTGCTATAGCTGCAGAGGTAGATCTATTGTAGATCAAACCATCTACTTTTGAGAATCAATTATGTATAATTATAACTCGTGGCAGATAATGGCAATTAACTGTAAATTATCAAGTAATCATTTTGGGTTGTAATAATCTTAAATTGTGGATTCAAAGACTTGTACTTATTTCAATTTCATCTCTGAGACTATAACGGGTTGTGGTGTGTGTTAGTGTGGGGTCACAGCATAAGGTTATTTATTATTAATTAAGTGAAGTGATATTGTGGAAAGAAAGACCGTGACGACCCGGATCCCCGACCCCGGATCTGGGGGTGTTACAGAGGAGGATAGCTGGAATGAAAAGACTGGTGAGGACTTTGACTTGGATTTGATTTGTGCGACTCTCTGTCGACCGGGCACAGTTTGGAACCGCAGTCCAGCCAATAATGAGTATCGTCACTTTCCGGCGATCGCCATGAACAGGTATGCCCGTGCATGGAATGCATTTATATGTGCTAATATTTTGCCTTCTTCACATGCACACGAGGTCACAGTTGAGAGAGCACAGTTGTTGTGGGGAATTTTGAATGAGGAATACTATGTGGACCTTGGTGAGTTTATCTACCAAGGAATTCTGAAGTTTTTGAGGGGAGCAAAGCATATGAACATCCCTTATGCATCCACGATTACAAAGCTATGCCGAGCAGTAGGAGTGAACTGGCCGGCTCATGAGCAGTTGCAGTTGCCAGCAGCTCCGATAGATTCTGGCACTCTGAATGGGATGCAGGAGTGGACCGGTGGTGAGCCTGAGGAGCATGGGCTGGGTTATCGTCTTCCAGGAGGGCGTCTAGCACGAGGTGCTACTATGGCCAGGCCAGGGCGTGGTGAGGCTAGTTCTTCGAGAGCTCAGGAGGGTGCTGGGATGGGTGATGCCCAGTATAGGAGGCTTTCACGGCGGATGGATGCCATGTATGAGACGCAGAGCAGGTTTGCTCAGGAGCTCACTCTTGCGTTAGGGACTGCTTTTCGAGGCCTTGGAGCTGATATCCAGTGGCCAGTTTTTGGTGAGGACTCTGCATACCCGCCGCCTGATACTCCACCCACTGAGGGTGATGATGATGATGACTCCGAGTAGGTATACCCTGTGTTCCTTTCTACTACCTTCACTGGGGACAGTGAAGATTTTAAGTTTGGGGGTGGTAGTTAAGGAATATTTTGTGTGTGTCATATAGCTGCATATTCATGATAGTTAGTTCATATAGTTGCATAATTTTTTCCATATAGTTTTTTTATATATATAGCTTTATTTGTTTGTCTTATCATATAGCTCATGCATATACCATGATCCCTTTTGCAATGATTTATCGACTGAATTGTGATATTGATGCGAGTGTAGTGATAGCATTAAAGTGTTATTAAGTTGTGTAGGTTGATATGCATGCTAGAAGCACTTGTATTGTCACTAAGTCTTAGAGAATGCTTAAGGATTAGATTGTTGTTATGATCTGATTATTTTCGAGGATAATCTATTTATTATGCTTAGAATTTGATAATAGGTTCTTAGTGGTAAAGGCATGAAAAAGAAAAAAAAATGGAGTAAAAATGGAATTTGTTGCTAGTTGTGGCTAGGCGTCAAATGGCTAGTAGCCGGCTCGCATGTTATGCGAGTAGTCTAGGGTTGAGCAAGATGGAGCGAAACGCACTTGCTCAGAGTTGTTAAAAAAAAAAGAAGAAAAATTTGCATAATTGATCAAGAGTGGGCTCTTTGGTATTCGAGTTATTAAGTTCTTAGGGGACTTTGTGCCTAGTGACCTAAGGCTTTTAGAGTCTGGGATCCGCTAACCTAACGCTCGTTACATGGATACCATTGTATAAGTCTTTTGTGGACCTCACTCATTGCACGGTCAAATAAGCATTTGAGTTGTAAATAAAAAGCACGATTCCGTAGTAAGCTCCAGAGTTCTTGTAGTGTTGTATATCACTTTGTGCCTAGAATTTTTATTCTTTGTATAATCGTAGGATTGTCTTGAGGATAGTCTAGTCATAGTAATTGGTCTAGTTCCAAAGCATATCTGTTAAGCATTTGCACACACCACGTTTCTGGCGGTATGTCCGTTTGCATGAGTTTATTAATCTTTAGTGTCTAACTGCATTCGTTGAGACGTGGCAATTTGGTTGGTTAATTGTAGTAAGGGGGATCGTTGCATTTTCATATAGATTGCATTCATGCATATTTTTATTTGTTTTTGAGTCTGTGACGCTTGAGGACAAGCATCGATTTAAGTTTGGGGGTGTGATAAGTGGCATTTTATACCACTTAGAACGTCTTAAAATGGCTTAAATTGGTGTCTTGAAATCAAGTATTTTGTGTATTTGATGCGTTTTTCTAGTGTTTATGCATTTCAGGGTATTAGTTGCATTTCGGAGAAGGAATCATCAAGAATAAGCCTTGGCATGTGTTCACCATTGCGAGAGGAAAAGAACGGGCAGATTACGGCGAAGAAACGGAGCAAACCTGGAAATTTTCCAGTATTTCGTTGTAACGTTGGATGCTAGTTTTCTTGCTTTGACTTATTTACTCTTGTGACGTACTCTGTTTTAAATTTTCCAGTAGGGTCCTACTGGAAAATTTCCAGGTTTGCTCCGTTTCTTCGCCGTAATCTGCCCGTTCTTTTAAGACGTTCTAAGTGGTATAAAATGCCACTTATCAAGTTACTGTAATAAGATAGAGTGTCGGGTTGTGGAATAAATTAGTTGTAGTGTTATAACCTAAATAATACTTGAACCTGTATCAGATCTTGGTTTGGGGTCGTGTTTATATAATAATGTTTAATTAGTAGTTTATATTCGTGGTTTGTTATATTTTAATGATGTTAGCCCTGACCCCTGGGTTGAGGCCGTCACAGTTGGTATGAGAGCTACAGGTTCAAGTCCCTGATTTAGGGTAAGGATTGAGTCAAAAAGGTATAGTAAGTGTGTCCTAAAGTGTGAGTCAGCAACTCATTTAGAAGAGCAACCCTAAGAGTCAGTCGAGGGTTCCGACGGTGTTACCCTCGCATCTATTGATGATTTGATAGAACTTCCTTAACCATTTTGTGTCTTCCCTGTATATTTATATTGTTGGCAGTGGCCCGTAGTGATTTCCAGTTCTCCATCCCGGGAGAATATGTCAGATTCGGATAGTTCAGACTCTGAGAGGACTCTGAACGTTATAGCTGAGGAGACTCCCTTGCCTCCCCCCGCCAGTTCCTCCATTTACACCGAGAGGCGTGTTAAGACCTAGTGCCCGTCCTTGTTGGGTATAGAGGTCAGTATTTTCTGTTAGGGATTTCCCTCCAGGGTGTGGTCCTAGTTCTTCCACCTCGAGACCTCCTGTCCCTTTATCTGTTCCTTCAGGTGCTTCTTCCCTGATCCCCTACCATGTTCACCGAGCGGTGAACCAGTCTTTCATTAGAGAGCAGAGCCCGGGGCTAGCCACACAGCTTGACCAGATACCAGTTCGACCTTTTCAGGGCATCCCTGCCCCTTCACCCGATGTTCAGGCACGAGTACGATCCTTGACTCAGACTGCTGTGGAGAGAGCTAGATCCATTGACCATTTTATTAGCTCAGAGTTCAGGGCTGTTCAGTACCAGGATCTAGTAGTTGATATTTGAGGTAGGGTCTATCGGTGGCAGTGGTTAGATCAGAGTTGCCGCAGTGAGATACAGAGCTAGGAGTTGGTTGCAGGAGTTCTGTAGTTTTTTCCTTTAGATATGTACATTATGTTGTTTTTGTTTGTAGTAGGCGAAGGCTGCTATGACAGATTATTTTGTTGTGTACTCGGTTGTATTTCTAGTGTTACACTATAGTTGTTGGATGGATTTGTAATGTTGTTATACTGTAGTTTTTATATATACAGTTGTTGTTGGTTTTCATTTTCGTTGCACTGTTGTTATTACTGTTATTGTTATTGTTGTATCTGTTGATGGTTTTGTTAAATTAACTATGCATCATGGGTGGACCCCAAGTAGATAAGGAAGGGAATATTTTATTGTGGCAGCGTTCTCCTGATACATAAAAATGTTGATACGCGGGGGCACAATTTTTATATAAAACCTTTTTGTTGTGTTTCGGGATAATGCCTCCCAAGAAGAATATCTCGTCCAATTTCTCTAGCAGGAACTCTGATGGGGGCCCATCCATGGATGGATTGCTAGATTTGCTACGCCAACAGTCTCATCAGATGGCTCAGCAGCAAGAACAATTCCAGCAGCAGCAACAACAATTTCTGTAACAGCAGCAACAACAGCAACAATTCATACAACAACAACACCAACAAATCCAACAACAGTTGTAGCTTCAGCAGCAACCCCAGCCAAGAGAGCCAAACCAAACCGTTAGTTTCAAGTCCTTCCAGTCAGTCAAATCCCCAGAGTTTAAGGGTGAGGTAGACGTGATTGTTGCTAGAGTTTGGCTTAAGGAAATGGAGAAGGCCTTTACCCATGTTCAGGTTAATGATGATTCTAAGATGGACTATGCTAGTTATTTTCTCAAGGGTGAAGAAATTTTTTGGTGGAAATCCACGCGTGCACTAGAAGAAGAGGGTCCTGTTTCTTGGACCAGATTTACGGAGCTGTTCCTAGAGAAGTACTTTCCGGATTGTTTGTAGAGTCAATTGGAAATTGAATTTTTAGAATTGAAGCAAGGTGAGAAGAGTGTGGCTGAATATGAGGCCAAGTTTACGGAATTGGCCTGATTTGCCCCTGGATATGTGAATACTGAGATTCAAAAAGCTAGGAAATTTTAACAAGGATTGAAGCCTGAAGTTCGTAGTGGAGTGGTGGCTTTGCAGCTCAAGACGTATAGCTCCGTAGTTCAGGCCGCCCTAGTGATTGAAAGTGATCAGAAATGGGCCTCTAAGGAAAGGAGCGATAAGAAAAGGAAGTTTGAAAGTGGTACTAATAAGGCGGATCGAGAAGAATCCAGTTAAAATTTCCCAAGAAAATTTGGACGGAATAGAAACAAGAGATTCAGGAGACAAGGTTTTTCCCAGACGAGTTCAGGTGTCACCTTAGTTGCTTCTGCCCCAGTTCGTTCAACCAAGCCAATCGTGGAATGTAAGTCATGTGGTAAGAAGCATAGTGGTCAATGCAGAAAAGATGTTCAGTGTTTTAAGTGTGATAAAAAAGGCCATTATATGTCGGAATGTAATTCAGGAAATCCCGGAGTTACCTGCTTTAAGTGTGGTAAGATTGGACATATTTCCAGAAACTGTAAGGTCGCTACTCAGGGCAACATAGGAGGTAGTATATCTCAAGGACCAGCAACCAGCACAGCAAGAGCCAGAACCTTCAAGATGATAAAGAAATCTAATGCTCAGGATTCAGATATAGTTATAGGTACGCTTTCTCTTAATTTTTTGCATGTTAAAGTTTTGTTTGACTCGGGAGCATCTAAATCCTTTATATCTAAAGAATGTATGAATAATATGGATTTAATGTTGGAAGATTTAGTTGAGCCCTTGACCATAGATGTGGCCAATCAGGATAAAATTTCAGTAAGCCAATTTTGCCCTAGATGTCAACTAGAAATCTGTGGGCATTCCTTTTCAGTGGACCTAATACCCTTTGAGTTAGGAGAATTTGACGTGATTCTAGGAATTGATTGGTTATCCCAGTATAAGGCAACTATTGATTGTAAGAAAAAGAAAATTTTGTTGTATACAGAAGATAATATCAGAATAACTTACCAAGGACATAAATAGGAAAAGAAATTTCTCTCGATATTGGAAGCAAGAAAACTGTTGAGACAAGGATGTGAGGCGTACTTAGCCCATATTGTGGACACTGAGAAAAAGGCACATAATCTGGTTGAGATTCCAATAGTTAGAGAATTTTCAGAAGCTTTTCCAGATGAGTTGCCAGGATTTCCACCCGATCGTGAGATTGAGTTCTCTATCGACCTAATTTCGGGAGCAGAACCAGTTTCAAAGGCTCCTTATTGTATGGCCCCAGTGGAGATGAAGGAACTAGCTAAACAACTTCAGGAACTTTTGGATAAAGGAGTAATTAGACCAAGTGTGTCCCCGTGGGGCGCACCAGTGTTATTTGTAAAGAAAAAGGACGGAAGCATGAGGTTGTGTATCGATTATCGGGAACTAAATAAGTTAACCATCAAGAATAAGTATCCTCTACCCAGGATTGATGACTTGTTTGACCATCTTAAAGGAGCATGTTGTTTTTCGAAGATTGATTTAAGGTCAGGTTATCAACAGCTGAAAATCAAGCCTGAAGATATATCGAAGACTGCATTTAGAACCAGGTATGGCCATTACGAGTTCTTGGTGATGTCATTTGGATTGACTAATGCACCAGCAGCTTTTATGGATTTAATGAACTAGGTGTATAAGGAGTACTTGGATAAATTTGTTATTGTATTTATTGATGACATCGTCATCTATTCGAAGACTAAAGACGACCATGCCGAACACCTAAGGATTGCTTTGCAAAGGCTGAGAAAAGCAATTATACGCTAAGTTTTCGAAATGCGAATTTTGGTTGGATGAAGTTCAGTTTTTGGATCATATAGTGGGTAAGGATGGTATTAAAGTGGATCCCGTGAAGATTGAAGCTGTATCCAGATGGGAACAGCCGAAGACTCCGACAGAAGTTAAAAGTTTTCTTGGATTAGCAGGCTACTACTGAAGATTTGTGAAGGACTTTGCCAAGATTGCAACCCCATTGACCAAGCTGGCCAGGAAAAATGAGAGGTTTGTTAGGACTGAGAAATGTGAAGAAAGTTTTCAGGAATTGAAGAAAAGACTAGTGACAACACCTGTGTTAGCATTACCAGATGAAATAGGGAATTTCGTGATCTACAGTGACGCTTCTCTGAAAGGATTAGGTTGTGTGTTAATGCAACATGATAAGGTTATTGCTTATGCGTCCAGGCAGTTAAAACCCCATGAGCAGAAGTATCCCGTGCATGATCTGTAGTTAGCAGCAATAGTATTTGCATTGAAGTTGTGGATGCATTACTTGTACGGAGAGAAATGCGACATCTACACAGATCATAAATGCTTAAAGTATATATTCACCCAGAAGGACTTAAACATGAGACAACGAAGATGATTGGATCTGATCAAGGACTACGATTGTTCCACCAAATATCATCCGGGAAAAGCCAATATGGTAGCAGATGCCTTGAGCAGAAAGGAAATATTGAATGAGATTAAATTTTCTGAAGGACTTACAAGGGAATTGGAAAAGCTGGAAATTGAAGTTCGAATACTAGAAGGTAACAAAAAGCAATTATATGAAATCACTTTTTAGCCAGAATTGATGGAAAGAATAAGAAATTATCAAGAGGAAGTTATGAATAAAGGATTGGATAATTTGACTGGCGAGGAAATTTGTACTCAAAGACATAGCAAAGGTATGTTCAGGTTCTCTTCAAGAATATGGATTCCTAATGTGATTGAATTGAAGAATGAGATTTTGTGGAAACCTCATAATTCTAGGTTCTCTATTCATTTGGGGAGTACCAAAATGTATCAAGACTTAAAGAAGAACTTCTGGTGGCCAGGAATGAAGAAGGAGATTGCGGATTGGGTCAGCAAATGTCATGTGTGTCAGACAGTAAAGGCAGAACATCAAAGGCCAAGTGGATTGTTGCAACCCTTGGAGATTCCACAGTGGAAATGGGAAGAGATTGCAATAAATTACGTGGTAGGATTGCCAAAGACAAAGTCGAATCATGACGCTATCTGGGTAATCATCGACAGATTGACCAAGTCAGCACATTTCCTCCCTATCAACGAGAGATATTCTTTGGAAAAGTTGGTTAAAATGTATTTGGATGAGATAGTAACTAAGCATGGAGTTCCCGTGTCCATCATATCAGACCGATACCCAAGATTTAACTCAAGTTTTTGGACTAAGTTTCAAGAGTGTTTGGGAACTAAGCTAAACATGAGCACTGCCTATCATCCTCAAACAGATGGCCAAAGTGAGAGGACGATTCAAACAATAGAAGATATGTTAAGGGTTTGTGCTTTGGATATCAAGGGAAACTGGGATGATCATCTACCATTTATTGAGTTTTCTTATAACAACAGTGTTAGGTCACACAATACTATAGAAGGGGGTTGAATATAGTGTAGAATATAATCAAATCAATTTCGAACACAAGTAACAGTAAACAGATATATTCGATATAATAAACTCTGTTACAATGGAACTGTTCTCTCTCAGTGATGAACAAATAACACGAGAGCTGCTAGGTTACAATGTATGATCTTCTCGATAATGATAACACATATAGTGTAAACCTATGTCTGTGTTTATATAGTACACAGTTACAAGATAACTTCTAATTGATATGGAATATAATTCTGTCTCCTAAAATATATCAATCAGATATCTTATACAATTCTTTCAGTCCTCTAACTCTTTCCATGCATATCTTCTTTTTGTATTAGTCTCGATCTTTTTTCCTGTAAATCGGCTTCCTTCCTTAACTGTTAGTCCTCTCGTACTTAAGTTCTGATATCCATCTTCTGATATTTATCTTCTGATAATCTAAGTCCTGATATCCTTAAGTTCTGACTTCCAATAAGTACTAATTCCAGTAAGTACTGATATTTCATATTTGTTAAGATCTGAAAACTAAACATGAAACATATTAGACATGACATCTCAAATATATCTAACTATCTCCCCCAACTTGTAAATTGTGCAAAATATACAAGTTAATAGATTTGATGATGTCAAAAATTTAAGTTCAAATGCAATAAGGGTTTAATAAGACTATTAACTACTGAAAGGAATATGTCCTAAGTCCAATCATGTATTAGGATTTAGGAATAACTTCCTGTATAATCTGTTTTGATTTCATTGATATTAATAAAAGACTTGTTTTGTTTTTATTACGGGCTTTATCTATTTAAGTGTTTAAATAAGATATACCATAGTTTAGAGTAAAGCTTTTTATGGATTATGATGAGATCATAATAGTGAGACCTAAAAGATGATAACTCTAAACTTAAATAGTTCCTGGTCGTAGGATTACTAACTGGTAATTAATAATCCGCAGAGATCGGTACATACTATGTTTGCTTCATTATGAAGGATGTCTGTTCTCATAGACATTTGTGTGGTGACACTATAGCTAGTATGTAGGTGCTTATTATAGAATAAGTTCACTGAACATGACTCGCACAGCTGAACAACTGATGGAGTTCACTCACGTGTCAACAGTTGTTCACATAGTGATAGTTGTACAAGTATCCTTAGACTTGAGGTCATTATAGTCATCTTGTGTACACTGAACTATGGTTTGGTTTAGTTCTTAGTCTCCAGGGACAATTATTAGGGCTCTACTGGGTATAGGAATTTGTACACGAAGATAGTGTATGATCAATAAAGGATCTACCCCTTCCAGTGAAGGAAGCGAATGTTCAAGGCTGATCCACTTATGCTAGTTCAGGAATCTCTGGCCAGAGTAAATGAAATTAGAAAGGAGTTTCTAATTTGCATAGAACTACGCATAGTAAATGGTAAGCAAGTGATTGAATTAGATAGGCTTGACACGAGATCCATGCCTTGTATTTAATCGGGACATTGTAGGGTAGAAGGAGTTTACTGTACGATAACTATTCACTGAATAGGTTCTTGGTATTCTAAGCAGTGAATTCATATTATCCGGATAGTCGCGATATGCTGAGAAGTATCCCTCACGATGTAGAATAAATGTGATTAATTAATTAATCATATTTAATAAATTAGAGAATTTATATAAATAATGATAAAATAGTTTTATTATTATTTATTTCTACTACCGGCTTAATATTGAACCTACAGGGTCACACCATAAAAAGAGAATGATTTAATGGTGAAGGAATTAATTAATAATGGCTAATAATTATTTATTTATGAAATAAATAATTAATTGGCAAATTTAATAATTGATTAAATGAGATTTAATTGATTATAAATTAATTAAGAAAAGTTCTTAATATTATTAATTAAAGGATTTAATTTTTGGAAATTAAATCAAGAGAGAGAATTATTTCTAAAGTGTTTAGAAAAAGGATTAATGATTAAAAGTTGTTTTAATTATTAATGAGAATAATAAATGGGATAATAATAATAATATTTATGGGAAAATTTCAGCTGAAAATTTTGCCTATAAATACACTATTATAGACCCTAATTTTTATTCTAACCCACACAAAACCCAAAAAGTTTGGAAAACCCAATTCTCTCCACCTCCTTCCTCCTCCTTAACATCGCTTTCTTGGTGGATACCGGTGGAGTGCTTCACACTTGAGGAGCAACTGCTAAGGATCTCTGATCGCTGTCTCCGAATTATTTTTAAAGGTTAGATTCGATCCCTCGAATTTTTATTCATGATCTGTATGCTTTTATTTGGATTTTATATGTGTAAAAGTGTTTTTCCATACCCCCGCTGCGTTTAAAATCCAACAATGGTATCAGAGCATAGGTTGTATGCATATAGATCTGTGGTAAAAATTTCAGAATTTTATGTGCTTGTATGAATTAATTATGAATTTTACAAGTTATATCATGGATTAATTTTGTCTGATGAGAAATCATTTCTCAGAATAATTTTGAATGTTGATCTGGGTTCTACAAGTGTTGTAGATCGTCTGGGTATTTTTTTCATAATTTTATGATGCATAGATTTTTTATTATGAATTTTTGAAGTTCTTGTAATTAAATTCGTAATTAAATAAGTGTAAATATATGTATATAAAGTATATATATATATATATATGTTTGTATATATCTGTACTATTGTCTGCTATATACATCTGCTCTGCTGCGGCACGGAAAGAACAGCAGGAAAGAGACAGAGAAGTCAGATGCACGGCGTTCGAGAAGAATAAGCGGCGGCTGCTGCAGAAAAGAAAAAAAAATAAGGGGTGTCACGCATTCCGGGAATGCGTTACACACCTGTGGCGCATTCACGTAATGCGTTACACCTTTTAATGGCTTAAAAGGGCTGTAATGCATCATCGGAATGCATTACAGGGCTTGTAACGCGTTCCTGTAATGCGTTACAGCCCGACTGTCCAGATTAAAATTGATTTTCTGGAGTTTCGTAACTCCGTTTTAGGCGTGCAATATACCGTTGGATTCGTTTTTTCGAGATGGATCTAATGGAGTGATCAATTTTAGTTTATATAAAAGTTTTGAACTGTTTATATTCCATGAAGTGTTTTAAAGCTGTTTTTGATCGTTTGAATTGATTTTAAATGCTTCTTGTGATACATAGAGATGTATATTGCTTGTTCTAATGTGCTAGATGATGTAACATGCCTACCTTGATGTTTATTCATGTTGATATATGTGATATATGCTTAGTTTATCATGCGATGATAGATTTAGGTGAACTTAAATAAACATAAGGCGTTTGTTAGACAACCTAGTATAGTGAAATTGTTTCATAACCTTAATAATAATATTATGAATACAATCATGAGATTCTTGTGTTTATGAAACACGTAATTGAATATGAATTTTCTATATGAGAGAAAGGATGATTCTGTCAACAACAGATTTCTATCTGTAAGAAAGGGTTATTAAGTGACGCCTCTTGACAATGCTCCACCCGATCTGGGAATCATCTGATTATTGATTTTTGATTTGAAACATTTAATTTAAAAGGAAGAATCTCTTTATAATATGATTATGATTGTAACGTAATATAATCCCTCTAAAATTAAATAATATCAAGTAGTAATTGGCCAATGACACAACGGGCTTATGTCGGTCATAGCCTTCCAACATGGTAGAAAGTAGTTCTTATTTTTGAATCATTGTCGTTTTGTGCCACAGTCGAGGGCTTTGATTTCGAAATAAGAAATACTTGTCTATTACATAGAGATGTGTACATTGAATAAGAATCTAAAGGTCGTTACGTGCCACAGCCGTGGGCCTTTGGGGACTGATTCAATTGTACGGAATGTTGGGTTAGACTTGACTTAGAATATTGAGTTTGTCGTGCCACAGTCGTGACTCAATTATTCAAGAGGTTAAAGTTTGATTAGGGAATAACATTAGATGTAATTGACAAGAGTTTTCTGCCTATTGAACATTACATGGCGTTTCGTGCCACAGCCGGGGTTGTGTAATGGAATGTAGGATCCCTATTCCCACTAGCATTATGAATGCTTAATTTTTCATGTAGGGGGTTGAATAAATTAGGAAAACTAGTGGGAGCCACTTATGAATAAAGACCCGATTCATATAGTGTTTTGAAATGAAATCAAATATTTGCTAAGTGTTGTTATGTGTTTATCATTTACAGATTTACTTTGTACGTTATGTCTTCTGCACTATCACTTAGGAGCATACTGGATGCTCACAAATTGACTGGTCCTAATTATGCTGACTGGCTTCGAAACTTGAGAATTGTTCTCAGGATTGAGAAGCTGGAATACGTGATTGACTCACCTAAGCCTACTGAACCTGCTAGTGATGCACATAATGATGAACATGTTATGTATCGTAGGTGGATAGATGATGCAAATGTTGCTCAATGCATCATGCTAGCTTCCATGAACATTGAGCTACAGAAGCAACATGAGCATATGGATGCTCACACTATCCTCATGCATCTACAAGAGTTGTATGATGTGGCGGGGAGGACAGCTCGATATGAGATATCGAAGGAGCTGTTCGGTTGTAGGATGTCTGAGGGATCATCTGTGAATGACCATGTACTTAAGATGATTAATTTGATTGAACGTCTTGGACAACTTGGTTTTGCCATGGATGGGGAGCTGAGCCAAGACTTGGTCTTGCAATCGCTTCCGAGTTCGTTCTCGCAGTTTGTTGTGAACTTTCACATGAATAAGTTGGATGTCAGCCTGCCTGAACTCCACAACATGTTGAAGACTGCGGAATCGAATTTTCCCCCTAAGAAGAGTTCTGTTCTTCTAATTGGTGAAGGTTCCAATCCTAAGAAAAGGAAGAGGAACCCTTCCAAGAAGAAGAAAGTAGGTGAGAAAACGCCGGTTCCACCAAAAGCTGAAGACCCCAAGAGCAAAGTTGTTTGCTTTCACTGTAACAAGGTGGGGCACTGGAAGAGGAACTACAAGGTTTACCTTGCAGAATTGAAGAAGAAGAAGGGTAGTGAGACTACCGCTTCTGATTCAGGTATGTTCATGATAGAAGTGAATATGTCATTAAATCAAATTTCTACTTGGGTATTAGATACCGCCTGTGGTTCTCATATCTGCAATTTGTTGCAGGGACCAAGGAGAAGTACGACTCTTGAGGAAGATGAGGTGATTCTACTGATGGGAAATGAAGCAAGAGTTGCTGCTGAAGATGTAGAATCATTTCATTTACATAGGCCTACGGGCAAGACTATTATTTGAAATAATTGTTATTTTGTTCCCTCGATTGTGAGGAATATTATTCTCATGTTAGACTTGGCTGGATTTTCATTTATTATTGAGAATAATGAATGTTCTATTCTTAGAGATAATATTCTTTATGGACGTGGTGCTTTAAATAATGGTCTGTATGTATGTGACATAATTTATTTCAGATTGAACAAACTAATAAAAGAAAAGGGATGATGAAAATCTCACTTTATAGTGGCATTGCAGTCTCCATTTAGTAGACATGGAGAGAGGGATGCAAATTTGCTAGGAATGGTACACACAGATGTATGTGGACCAATGTATACGCAAGCCATAGGTGGATTTTCATACTTCATTACTTTCATAGATGATAGATCTGGATTCGGATATGTGTTTGATGAAACACAAGTCTGAGGCCTTTGAAAGGTTCAAAGAATATAAGTATGAAGTGGAGAAACAACCAAACATAGTATTATAACTCTTCGATCAGATCGAGGTGGTGAATACTTTAATGGAGTGTTTCTAGATTATCTCAAAGTAAATGGTATAGTCTCCCAGTGGACTCCTCCAGATTGGTATCTGAAAGGAGAAATCGAACTTTGTTAGACATAGTTCGGTCCATGATGAGCTATGCAAATCTTCCAGTATTCCTATGGGGTTATGCATTGGAAACCTCAGCATATTTACTGAATAAGGTGCCTTCCAAATATATTCCTCAAACTCCGTATGAGATATGGAAAGAAAGGAAACCGAGTCTTAAACACGTTAAGATTTGGGGATGTCCAGCTTATGTCAAGTAAGTTGACCCAGATAAGCTGGAATATCGATCCGTAAAATGTAGTTTTATGGGATATCCTAAAGAGACTTTAGGGTATTACTTTTACACCGATTATCGGGTGTTTGTCTCCAGACATGCTACCTTCTTGGAAAAAGTGTTTATCCTTGAAGGAAATAGTGGGAGCAAAATTGAACTTGATGAAGTTCAAGAAGCACAAACTACTACAGATCGAGTGGAAACACCTGTTCTGACTGAACAACCTTTTGTGGAACAGCCCATTCATAGATCAGGGAGAGTGTCTCGCCAACCTGAGAGGTAATATGGCCTTGTCATTGAGAATGACAATGAGTTGTCGATCATTGATGATGACGACCCTGTAACCTATAATGAGGCTATGAGTAGTGTTGACTCAGAGAAATGGCATAGTGCCATGAAATCCGGAATGGAATCTATGTATAAGGTATACAAAAGATAGATTATAGCAGATGGCCAGGTGGAGACCTTTAAGGCCAGGCTTTTGGCAAAAGGATTCAAACAAAGGCAATGGATTGACTTTGATGAAACTTTTTACCTATAGCCCTGTTAAAATCAGTTCGGATTTTGCTTGCGATTGCTGCTTACTACGACTATGAGATCTGGAAAATAGCCAGATGGTTTTCTTTCCAAGAGAAATGAAAACCTAGTGTGTAAGCTGCTGCGAACCATATGTGGTTTAAAGCAAGCTTCTCGAAAGATGGAACATTCGTTTTGATGAGACAATCAAAGAGTTTGATTTTATCAAAAACGTAGATGAACCATGTGTCTACAAAAGGGTTAGTGGGAGCGCGGTAACATTTCTTGTATTGTATTGAAATAGAGTTGACACACATAACAACATAGCAGACCCACTCACAAAGCTACTTTTTGAAAGTCACTTTGATCGTCATAAAGATGAGATGGGTATTAGATACCAGAGTTATTGGCTTTAGTACAAGTGGGAGATTGAAAGGAATATGTCCTAAGTCCAATCATGTATTAGGATTTAGGAATAACTTCCTGTGTAATCTGTTTTGATTTCATTGATATTAATAAAAGAATTGTTTTATTTTTATTACGGGCTTTATCTATTTAAGTGTTTAAATAAGATATACCATAGTTTAGAGTAAAGCTTTTTATGGATTATGATGAGATCATAATAGTGAGACCTAAAAGATGATAACTCTAAACTTAAATAGTTCCTGGTCGTAGGATTACTAACTGGTAATTAATAATCCGTAGAGATCGGTACATACTATGCTTGCTTCATTATGAAGGATGTCTGTTCTCATAGACATTTGTGTGGTGACACTATAGCTAGTATGTAGGTGCTTATTATAGAATAAGTTCACTGAACATGACTCGCATAGCTGAACAACTGATGGAGTTCACTCACGTGTCAGCAGTTGTTCACATAGTGATAGTTGTACAAGTATCCTTAGACTTGAGGTCATCATAGTCATCTTGTGTACACTGAACTATGGTTTGGTTTAGTTCTTAGTCTCCAGGGATAATTATTAGGGCTCTACTGGGTATAGGAATTTGTACACGAAGATAGTGTATGATCAATAAAGGATCTACCCCTTCCAGTGAAGGAAGCGAATGTTCAAGGCTGATCCACTTATGCTAGTTCAGGAATCTCTGGCCAGAGTAAATGAAATTAGAAAGGAGTTTCTAATTTGCATAGAACTACGCATAGTAAATGGTAAGCAAGTGATTGAATTAGATAGGCTTGACACGAGATCCATGCCTTGTATTTAATCGGGACATTGTAGGGTAGAAGGAGTTTATTGTACGGTAACTATTCACTGAATAGGTTCTTGGTATTCTAAGCAGTGAATTCATATTATCCGGATAGTCGCGATATGCTGAGAAGTATCCCTCACAATGTAGAATAAATGTGATTAATTAATTAATCATATTTAATAAATTAGAGAATTTATATAAATAATGATAAAATAGTTTTATTATTATTTATTTCTACTACCGGCTTAATATTGAACCTACAGGGTCATACCATAAAAAGAGAATGATTTAATGGTGGAGGAATTAATTAATAATGGCTAATAATTATTTATTTATGAAATAAATAATTAATTGGCAAATTTAATAATTGATTAAATGAGATTTAATTGATTATAAATTAATTAAGAAAAGTTCTTAATATTATTAATTAAAGGATTTAATTTTTGGAAATTAAATCAAGAGAGAGAATTATTTCTAAAGTGTTTAGAAAAAGGATTAATCATTAAAAGGTGTTTTAATTATTAATGAGAATAATAAATGGGATAATAATAATAATATTTATGGGAAAATTTCAGCTGAAAATTTTGCCTATAAATACACTATTATAGACCCTAATTTTATTCTAACCCACACAAAACCCAAAAAGTTTGGAAAACCCAATTCTCTCCACCTCCTTCCTCCTCCTTAACATCGTTTTCTTGGTGGATACCGGTGGAGTGCTTCACACTTGAGGAGCAACTGCTAAGGATCTCTGATCGTTGTCTCCGAATTATTTTTAAAGGTTAGATTCGATCCCTCGAATTTTTATTCATGATCTGTATGCTTTTATTTGGATTTTATATGTGTAAAAGTGTTTTGCCATGCCCCCGCTGCGTTTAAAATCCAACAACTATAACTTACAGTCCTTTTAGCTTTACCAACTTCACTGGATCAATCTGAGTCCATAATGATTCTTAACAAAATCTCTTACCATCTTGTCTTCAGCTTTCCTCAGAAATTTAACTAACTGTGCTTTGACCTGCATCAGTTCTTCATCTTTATTATCACCAATCTGATAAATGGCTGTTTTGAGAGCTTGAATTGATGTTCTTTCAAGTCCATCACCAAGTCTGATAACTCTAGGATGTGAAGAGTTTTCATTATAACATAAGCATTTTCCTTTCAGAATAACTTCCACCTTAGCAGAATTCTTCAGCATAGGAATTTCTCTTCCATCATCTTCAGTAATCATTGGTATATACTGAGAAGTCTTTGTACCAGAGATTCTGAATAGATCTCTTATATCCTTCAAAATGTATTCTAACCATCTTCATGTAACATCAGATTTTACTTCCAGAAGATAGTGAATATGTTGAAGTTTTCTGACAGACTTCTTTAGCACATCAGTATTAGCTAGTCTGTAAGTTAATCCATCATAGAGAAATAAAATCAATCTCTCCTTTAGATTATCCTTATCATGAGCATCTATTACAATTTGAGCAGACAACACTTTGTCAAGGTGCTTTTGTTTGATTTGTTTATATGGTTTGTCTGTCAACATAAAAGGATCTTTTAGAGTAACTTCTACTCCTGTTTGTATCTTCTCTTCATCGGAACCTAATCCAGCTTTATCTCTAGGTTGCTTGGATCTCAATCCAAATATTGCGAGTTGATTCATCATAAGATTGGATTTTGGTTCAACTGGAGTAGCTTTCTTCCATAACAGCTTCTTCTTATCAGCAATTGTCATTTTTCCAAATTAACTTGATCAAAATTTGTTTTTTCTTCTGTAGCTTGCTGTTCTTCATTCTGAACAACTTGAGCAGTGTCAGAGGTTGTTTTAGAATCTTCAATTATCTTTCTTCTCTTCAGAATTTGAACAGTTTCATCTTCTATCAAATCATCATAATGCACTGTAGTTTGATAGACTGGAATGGAAGAACTTATCTTTTTCTCAATCTTTAAAGGTTCACCAACCTTTTCTTTTCCTTTTGACTTAGGACCAATATCAGTTTGTGATCTAGTCTTGGACTTTGAAGTCTCGGAATTTGACTTTTCCCTGATCACAATGCCTTTTTCCTTAGGCCTTGGAGGTTTCTTTGTATCAGAAGCTTTAGACTTAAAATTTGTCTTCTCAACTACAAATCTAGCTTCTTCCTCCTTGAGAGTTTCCAAATCCATTCCTGAATTTTATTTCAGAAATAATCTTCTTGCTATCTCCTCATCAAGTGTCTGGATTTTAGGATTTTTGTAATAAATAGTAGTCTGCTTCCCCTTTAGCTTCAGAGTTTGAAAACTCTTGAGAGTCTTTAGATCCTGACTGAATCAGAATATCAGAACTTGACATCAGACTTTGTTTATCAGAACTTGACTTCAGACTTTTAGCATTCACAGCATCAGAACTTGACTTGTTCTGTGTAGAAGATTTTCCTTGAACTTTTCCTTAACCTCTACTCTTATCAGAGTTTCCTTGGTCATTGTAATAACCCCAAAAATTTTGGACTTTTTGTAACCTTATGAATAGTGATTTTGCTGATTATGCTTAATAAGAAAACTTTTCATGCCTCACTTTGTAGAGGTTCTTTTATTGTTATTCTGAGATCTTATTAGTACTCTATATGGTATATAAGTGTATGTAAAGATCGTCAGAATCCAAATTCGAACACTTTGATTTTTTCCCGAAAATCCACCAGATACCGAAAGAATTGAGTATAAGGTAACAGGATAAAAAGGATTTAAATTCAAGGATTATAAGAGGGGATCATAAAAAGGAACATAATGTATTGGGAAAGGTTAAGGGAACCCAAGTAATAAGATCTCAGGTATGATCCCTCAAACGATAAACGAGAACGAAAGTTAAGCGAACTGTATAACAGATCAGCGATCATTAGCCAAGTGATTAGGAGTTAATCAAAGGAGTTAGTGGATGATGATGTCATCACACCAACAAGATAAGGACAAGTGTAACAAGATGACATAGAAGGATGACATAAGCATGACCAAAAAGGGAAGGAATTGTTGGTTGATTTTAAGCCATTCATTTTTTACCATGGTAAAAGGTTAATTAACAAAACAAAAAGGGAAAGCAACCAAGCAAACATCATCTTCTCCCCCCTCATTCTTTGCTCTCGGCTTTTCCATGAAAAGCAAAGGAGAATTTTCAAAAATCAAGCTACACACCTTCAAAAATTAAGAGGTTTGTTTCCTTAGCTTCCATAATTCATGACTTAGTTATGTTATGAGTTTGAAGCCAAGATTCCAAGGTTTACTAAGCTAATCAATTCATCAAAGTTCTTGGTAAATAGTGTTTTCAAGAAACTAACTTTGTGTTTTCTTATATTTTCTTCAAGATCCAAGCTTAGTAGAGATAGTTAGGGGTTACTTAAGGCTTCCTAAGTGATTCTCCGCTCTCCAAGGAAGGTATAACTTCTGAAACCCTTAATCTTAAGTTTTGTTGATTTGGATTTCATAATGTTTAGATGATGGGTTAAGTGTAATGGGTGTGTACTCATGTTTAGGGCTTGTTATGAGTAGTATGGTTCATGAGAAGCATGGTTATTGAAAATTTAGAGATTGGTTGGTTTTGTAATGTTTTTGGAATGGTAAATCTTGATTATTAGTTAATGAACTTAAGTAAGCTCTTAGTTCATGATTGAGAAGTAGTATAAATTGGAAATCTTGAGTTGTTGGGGCTGTTGAAGTAAAGAATGGATGAAGTTTGGTTGTAGTGGTGATTGTGGGTTGAATTGTGAATTGATTGGAATGGTTTAAATTTGGTAATCGCGTAAACATAGCCGTCGTAATGCCCGATTTACCCTAGACTGCTTTTGTCCTTAACATTATGACCCGTGAACTCACTGTTAGGTTTTTACCATTGCCATGATTAGATAGTTCATGTTATGAGCTTCGTTTTGATATGTGGTTCGCTTGAATCCGATGTACGGTTTAGGAGAAACGACCGTTTTAAGTAACGGCGTTTTGCAAATGAACCATTACCCCTCGCCTTACTTTGAAACCTTGGTTAAGGCCCTTAAATGACTAATTGGAGTATGAAACAATTGTGTAAAGTGGATTAGGCAGTTAGTAGGGTACTCGCGAAAGAATCTCCTTAAAATTCTTAATGGTTAAATCATTAAAAATGGTGGAGCCAAGGGTACTCGAACAACTTATGTGATTCGTTAAGCGTAAGAAGTGACCATAAGTGAACGTTAGGGTTCAATTGGTTAAAGTCTAGTTTCTTAAGCGACCGGGGTTTAATTCCAACTTATGTAGTTGTTCATAGGTTATCGGACCCACTCTAAGCTTAAGTCTATCCGGGAGCACTCAAGCAAGTTTTCTACCCGTTATACTGTTGTGTGATGTATATATATATATATGCATTATCTTGTGATAGATGCATGATGGTTAATTAGAAAATCTTGCAATATATATTGGAGCATGCTGATATGGGATATATTCATGTCTATTTCGTAATCTTGATATCTATCTGTTGAATTCCAAAGCTTATAGTTGCATAATACCTATGCTGGATATAAGCAGTAATTGCGTATACCCTTAGTATAGGGGACCCAAAAGTGAACATTTTCTAAAACCGGGAGTCGATGTTCCCGAGTATATTATAAATATTTATATATATAGATATAGATATAGTTTTTAAAACTATTAATCGAATAAGGTTTATTCGATAACTTTATTTTTATTAATGAATATTATTTTGAATATTCATTCGAGGGCTTATGACTCCGTTTATTCTATTTAATGAATATTATTTTGAATATTCATTCGAGGACTTATGACTCCGTTTATTTTAATTAATGAATATTATTTTTGAATATTCATTCGAGGACCTATGACTCCGCTTATTTACTAAATAATATTCTTTATTTTATTAAAGAATAATGTTTCGATAATCAAACTTATTTTCGATTATTCAAATAAAGATCATACTTTCGTATAAGTATATCTTTGGTTATTTATTATTCAATTCAAGTATGAGTTTTAAAACTTCTACTTAAGTTATTTTTATAAAGATTATCCTTTATGGGAATATTATTTAGATAATAATATTCAGATTTTTCTAATATATTGGGACTGATTTATTTTATTAAATCAGCATCACTCCAAACATTCTTAAAAAATGTTTTCGAGTCTTCAAAATGATTTTAAAAGTTAGGGCGGATCCCAAAACTCATTTTTATATTTAAGATCCTCCTTTCGAAGGGGATTTAAATAATCGCTCAAAACCTGAGGGATCCGGCTCTATGGTGTGTTTCATATTCGCAACAAGGTTGCTATTTTGATAAAAGAGTTTTTGATTACTTACCCAACACTCGGGAAGTAAAATTCTTGGAACAAGTTAATCCATTAACAGGCATCGCCTGGGAAATATCGGTGAGTTTTCCTTTCCAACTAGATACGACTTCTTGGTGGAGCCGTATCAACAAGTTTCTACTTGGGGAAAGGGGGGACGAGCTTTACATTTCAGAGTCATGGATTTCATCTGAACTAGGAGTGGCGTAAGTGGTCGAGTATCGCCGGACCAGCCTTATTATATTGGCCCAAATGGCCCGGAAGTTCCGCTAAGATGGTCCATCTCTTAGGAGTCCAGTGTTCGGTTGACAAGTAAATCCGAGAGGTTCTCCTCTACATGTAGAAAATGGTGGGGTTGTACTACTACGACTGATCATCGTAAGTGGTCTTCCTGGCGCGGCAAACTCCCGTAATGAGTTCATCATCCAATTGGATATTTCTGCAACACTACCCAGAGCACTTCGATAGAAAGGCTACGGTTGGGCGATTGTTGAGTGTTGGCAGGGTTGAGTTTTCAAAATGATGTTTGCATCAAATGAAGTATCTCGTAACTTTATTTTATTTTGGTGATATTTTAAAGATTGATTCTATACAAGTTTTGTCTGGTAGCTTATTCTATGGGATGAACTATTTATACATTGAACGGTGGTAGTTCAAGTAGTATTCGGAAAAGATATAAGTATATTGGACTATCTTGTAACTTCATCTTTTAAACTTATATCTAGTAAATGATTATCTTGTGCATGTCAAAGATTTTCAGAAAAACGTTGAGACAAGGTTAGATATATGAGATCACCTTGAAATGATATTTTTATACAGTTATAAACTGGAACTCTGTGTACATTATACATGTCAGAGGATTTCAAAGATTGTGAAAAGTATATATATATATACTGAATATTTTGCAACTTGGTCGCGTTAAGATATCAGCTTGGTTTATTTCTTTTGACCAAGACTTTCATGAGTACTATGAGAATGCTCATATATTGTTAATCAGTATACATATTATTTTGGTGGGCTTGTTGCTCACCCTTGCTTTCTTCTTTCATCACACAACATCAGATAGACAAGATGCACATGACCAAGCTCCCAATTCACGAGCGGATAGGAAACGTTCCGCAGTTTCCTATAGGCGTTGATGTCGCTGTAGCTGAGGTAGGAACTACCAATAGGTTAGGCTTTCAACTTTTGATGTACCAGACTTATGTATCTTTATCAATTGTAATAATGGCAAAGAAATGTAAATTTATTCAGAAACCCTTTTAAGGTGTAATGGCATATAATTTTGGAATAAAATGACTCGTGTTATTTTTTTGATATTCATCTCTGAGACTATAACTTGTGGTGTGTGTGTTTATTGTGGGGTCACAGTACAGAGTAGTTGATTATTTATTAAGATTGGGTGTTATTAAGGGAAATGGAACTCGTGACAACCCGGATCCCCGACCCCGGATTTGGGGGTGTTACAGAAATGGTATCAGAGCTAAGCGTTATAAACCTCAGAGATGATGTGACGTTAAGATAATAAGTTCATTAAGATAATAAGAACTCTTGCCAAGTTCATAGTTGGGCTACCTAACGTAGTACTGACAGTTAAAACCCTTATGGGAACCTTTATAAATATCGTGATACGAGCGTAGTTCGTTACCGTATATGGTAGCGGGACTCTGAACCCTGAGGTTGAGGAGCAACAACGCGATGATGTTTTATTAGTTATTGGAGATCAGATTGTGGACCCGATAGAGCGTCCTAACACGGGACCGGATGATGTTCATATTGAGGATGTAGCGGTTGAGGATGTTATCCTAGAAGGGATTATCGCTGAGAAGGATCCTGTGAAGGATCCTGACAAGAATGAATAAAGGACCATCGAGGAATTGATGACCATGGTTAGGGCAACTACCAGAGGTAGGATTGGCCGGTCACTACCAGAGGTTCGTTCAAGTTTGTAAAGATAGTAGCCCCTTTAACGCGGCTTACTCATAAGACTGAGAAGTTCGAATGGATAGAGAAATGCAAGAACAGCTTTTAAGAACTGAAGCAAAGATTGGTGACGGCCCCTATAGTGGCATTGCCGGATGGAAAAGAAGATTTTGTGATCTGTAGTGACGCTTCGCACAAGGAATTAAGGTGCTTCTTATACAGCATATCAAGGTAATCGTGTACGCGTCAAGACAATTAAGGGAATATAAAATTCTATATCCCCACCCATGGGCTTGGGCTCGTGGCAATAGTTTTGCCCTAAAGATTTGAGGCACTACTTATATGGAGAGAAGTGCGAGATTTACACAAGCCATAAGTGCTCTAGTGCATTTTCACGTAGAAAGAGCTCAACATACGCCAGAGGAGGCGGTTAGAGCTAATCAAGAATATTGATTGGGAGATTCTTTATCATTCGGGGAAAGCCAATGTGGTGGCTGATGCCCTTAGTAAAAAAGGAGAAACTCAAGATGATAATGTCTTTGGGAGAGTTTATGAGAAAATGAAAATAGAAGTGAAGGTAACCGGAGCCGATACCGAAAAGATGTTTGAGATTGCAATACAGTCCGAATTATCGGAAAAAAACATATTGTGCCAGAAAAAGTGATGAATGAAGGCAGAGAGCCAACAATTAGATAAAAGATTAATACCGAGAAAGATGATAAGGGAATAATGAGGTATTCCTACAGAATTTGGGTTCCAAATGTTCAAGAGCTTAAAGATGAAATCTTAGATGAAAGCTAGTTTGAGGAATAAGATTTAGAGCAAACCCTGAACGTGATAGTCATGGAGGTCGCCATCAAGGTAAAAGGAACCCATAACATAATGGAGTGGAAAATGAGGATTTTAACGTATAAGATAACCCCAAGTATGGGAGAAGGATGAAACATTTCATACTAAAGAAACAGAAAGTCGAGTAAGGAAAGGAGACCCGAGTATGATGAAATATGAAGCTAAGTTGTAAAAGTTGTCAAGATTCGTTCTGATGACAAGAATCCCAGAACGATGTGATGTTTGAAGTCAATGATTAGTGGGTTCATAAGATAATGATAAGAGAAAGGAAAATAAAAAGAAATTGAAGTGGAAAGGAATATAAAGGCAATAGAGTTTGAGGAATGATAAGGGAGTTGGGTATGAGGAAACCCTAAAGACTCGTAGCAATAGATATAGAAAAGTATGTAATCGTCAGGATGAGGGTGATTCACCATGAGTTAAAGTTGATGATTGAAGCAATAAGAGATACATATATTTTATCCCCTGTAGGTTGGGAGGATTCAAGGAAACCTTGAGATAGTTCGAAGGATAAATAATGAGACGCAGATAGACTGAGGAGACAAGGAGGTAAGAAATTAGGAAAATTGGATGAAGGAAGTGACCTTCAAGAATGTGAAGTGTAAGGCCGGTGGCTTGATACCCAGAAAGGGAGACGCCAGGTATGAAAGATATCCCAGCATTGAGGTGACTGTTGAGATAAACAAAAGTAAATAAGGAATTATTAAGAAGAAGTTCACGTTGAACACGACCAATATCTTCCAGAACATCCTTGTTATCGTTACCAAATGAGGCAAGAAAAGCGGATAACCGTTGTTATCTTTTGGAGGCCATATTGATTGACCTCATTTTGAATACAGATGTTATTGTGAAATTAGGCATATACTATCGAGGTGGAAATGATTGAATAAGACACCCTTATCAGGAATATATGACTTGATTTATCCATGGAAGGATGCATGTATCTTTTTAAAGGTGGAATTAAGGATAGAACATCGGTAACTTAAAATGAATCCTAGGGGAATGCATAAAGGTTGGCATTTCACCCTTAATAGGGATAGTATGAGTTTTGACATTATGAATTGGAAAGGATTAAGGTAATAACAACCTTTAAGAATCAGTGGAGAAATTTTTAAAAGTACATAGACAATGGTTGTAGTATTAGTAAATGGTATTTTGATATGCCCTGTATCTAGGAAATACAGGAGGAACGATTCAAGGATAACCTTAGAGGTTTTACAAGGAGAAAGGTAATATTCAAAATTCTCAAGAATAGAAATTTTGATAAAGGAAATATGAAGTAATAATAATAATGCCAGGTGGGGCACATGTTATACCATGAGAAAGTATAGATTGAACCCAACAAAGGTCAAGAATGGTGAAAACAAGAAGGACCCAAGATAAGAGACGTCCTAAGTATGATCGAGAGTCAGTCGTGACAATGATTAACCTCTAAAGACTAAGGCAATAACTTATGGAAAAAAAATGGTGGTACTTTTTTTTACTCATCAGATTTTAAGGAAAACATCTTCACACAAGCAGTGATTGGAAATGAGGTAGAAAATTTAGTTGGAGATCGTTCAAACGATATTGATTGTAAGGAAATTTTACTATCATGAAAGGCCAAAGAGGTGGCCGACACTTTAAGTGTAAGAGAGCAATTATAGGCACTCGTGCCAGAGGAATACAGTGATAATGGTTGAAGCCGTAAAGGTTGTATTATGGGTTGGAAGATTGACATTCCTTCTGATGACTGTGCAATACCCAACTGTAATAATAGTTTGGTAAAGGTTTAATTCGTATAATCGCCATGAGCGGGCTATCTATCTTAGAAGGTACTATCTTGAGATAAGCCAGGACCATGTTACAAAATGACTAAATGAACCTTTGAGATGCATGTCTCCCAATAAAGACATACAATTAAGAATGGTATTAACCTGCTATCGTTGCCTTCATTGAAACTCTTATGCAATTTTATCTGCTTCATGTCATATGTACGTCAAGTTCAGGAGAGTTCTTCATGAATCATGAACGGTGATCATGTTACCTCCTTAGAAGAATTCGATACGAGATGTATGGACTCCGTATAGTTAGCTATTAAGACTTCATGGAAAATGAATGATTACAGTAGGTCAACGGTGGACCCTAGTAGTGTAGCAATGATTCTGCGAGTAATGAGTCGATTACAACCGTGAGAGTTGTATTGGAATGGATGTTGAGATTGAGTACCACTAATCGGGTCGTGGTGGTGTATAAGTTATCATTGATAGACTAATTAAGTAGATTATCTACCTATTGAATACTTATTCCTTATTATCAATAGAGAGTCGTATTACTATACGAGGAAGGTTGCGATGCAAGCATAGAATTCTAGTAACGATGATTTATTAAATGAGATCCCAGATTCGATTCTCGATGTCGAGGGAGTTTCAAAGGTGATTGTGTATAAGCTCAAGGAAGAGCATGGGTCCATAGAATGATGGACGGAATAGCAAAAATATTTAAGCATGCAAAATGTGATGCGATAATACTTGATGTTGATATATATACATATGTTTTGTTCTCCTATGACAAACCTCTATAGTTCAGAGGTAGGTTCCAAGCCAGATATTTTGTGGCAGTATATTTTTTCATATATACAATTCTCTTCAATTCGTTCTTTTCTCTTCTTTTCATTTCATATAAACTGAGAAGAACAACCCTTCCAGAAGGGGAGGTATTGCCGAAAGACTATCTATCTGTGTGATAGAAGCCGAGTAGGATACCATCTATTATTTAATTGCTTGTCAAGTACTAAAGGCTGGCAACCTTATGTACTAACTATGCAATGTAACAAGTGTTCATGATCATAGTGATCTCTCAATAAATTCTTTTACTTCTATATGAAGGACCAAGCTTTCGAAGATGGAGGCAGCTAGAGAGGAAGTGGTACCAAGTATGGTGGTATTCCGATTCTAACGCGTTCGTGATACTAAGGCTGACGCGATTATTAAAAGGTTATAGAATGCTAACGAGCAAAGGTGTAACCAGTATAATATTAGGAACGGAAGGTAGTAGCGATTACAAACTGGAAATGAATGGGTATTGAGAAGCAAAAGCTCTAATGCTAAAAGCTATAATAAGAGTCTGTGCAATAGACTTGGAAGAATTTGGAATGATCACTTAACGCGGATGATTTTTCTAACGATAATAGATCGTATGTCAGGTATCGAGATGTCGTCTTATGAGATCTTTGAGGGAAGACAATGTCGATCTCCCTTATGTTAGGATGAAGTTGTAGAGCGCAAGATGCTCGGACCAGCAGTGGTCCAAAGGACCAAGAATATAATAGATCTAATCAGAGGACGGCTGGGAGTAGCCCAAGATGGACATAAGAAGTATACTGATTTGACAAATGAAAGGACAAAGAGTATGAAGGAGGGAACCTTGTATTGTTAAAAGTATTCCCTTAAAAAGGAATTGATGAGGGTTAAAAAGAAAGGAAAGTTTAAGTCCACGAATTGTTGGACCCTTGGATATATTAAGACGTATTGGGAAGATAGCATATGAGCTAGCCCTACCCCCGAACATGTAGCAAGTCATAACGTGTTTCACGTATCAATATTAAGGAAGTATAATTCGGATGCCAGATAAATAGGGGCATATGAGCGCCTAGACATGCAACCAGACGTAACCTATATGGAGCAACCAGAAAGGGTTATAGACTGAAAAAGGGACAAGTGCTTAGGAGAAGGGTTATCAAACTAGGCAGAGTTTGGTGGTTGGACCACAATGTGGGAAAATTTACTCGAGAGTTAGAAAGTGCAATGCTAAAAGAGTATTCCTATTCATTTTCTATCTGATTCCGGGACGGAATTCTTTTAAGGAGGGGAGACTATAATAACCCCAATTTTTGGAATTTTTTTGAAACCCTTATGAATAGTGTTTTGCTGATTATGCTGAATAAGAAAACATTTCATGCCACACTATGTAGGGGTTCTTTTATTGATCTTCTGGGGTATTATTAGTACTCTATGTGGTATATAAGTGTATGTAAAGATCGTCAGAATCCAAATCCGAACACTTTGATTTTTCCCGAAAATCCACCAGATACCGAAAGAATTGAGTATAGGGTAACAGGATAAAAAGGATTTAAATTCAAGGATTATAAGAGAGGATCATAAAAGGAACATAATGTATTGAGAAAGGTTAAGGAAACCCAAGTAATAAGATCCCGGGTATGATCCCTCAAACGATAAACGAAAACGAAAGTTAAGCGAACCGTATAACAGATCAGCGGTCATTAGCCAAGTAATTAGAAGCTAATCAAAGAGGTTAGTGAGGATGATGTCATCAAACCAATAAGAGGAGGACAAGTGGGGGAGGATGACATAACAAGGTGACATAAGCATGACAAAGAAAGGTGTGTTTTTGGTTGATTAAGAACCACAGAAAAGTTACCATGGTAAAAAGTAATAAAACAAAACAATAACACCAAAAACAACCAACCAACCATTCATTTCACCAAAAACACAACTTGACTTCTTTTTCTCCATTGAAGCTCTCGGCCTCTTTCTTAAGAAAAGGGAAGTCCAAGCTCCTCCACTTGCTAATTTACAAGGTAATTATCCTAGCTTCTCCTAGTTAAGTTACATACTTCCTAGGAATCTTAGCTTCAAAATCCTTTCCTAGCATTTCCTATAAATCATTCAAGAAGATGGTGAATAGTACTTTCTTGAAATTAATTTTTGTGTTCTTTATTTCTTTGAAAGATCAAGCTTGTAGGAGGTTAGATTAAGGCTTTCATGGGCATTCCAAGGATCTTTCATGGATTAAAAGCTTCAAGGAAGGTATAACTCTTCATGATCTTAGTGTTAAGTTTTGTTGTTTAGATTTCCTAATGTTTAGATGATGGGTTAGTGTAATGGGTGTGTAATCATGTTTAGAGCTTGTTATGAGCAGTTTAGTTGATGAGAGGCATGATTATTGTGTGTTTAGAGATTGGTTGGTTTTGTGATGTTTTTGGAGTTGGAAATATTGGTTATTAGTTAATGAACTTAAGTAAACTCTTAGTTCATAATTGAGAAATAAGTATGAATTGGTAATATTGAGTTGTTGGGCCTGTTTTAGTATGGTATGGATGGATTTTGGTTGTATGAATGAATTGTGGTTGATTGGTGGTTGGTTTGGAGTAGAATAAAAATTGGTAATCGCGTAAACATAGTCGTCGTAATGTCCGATTTACTTTAGAAATTTTTTGTTCATAACATCAGAACCCGAGAACTCACTGTTAGGTTTTGACCATTGCCATGATTAGATAGTTCATGTTGCGAGCTTCGTTTTGATATGTGGTTCATTTGAATCCGATGTACGGTTTAGGAGAAACGACCGTTTTAAGTAACGGCGTTTCGCGGCCGAACCATTACCCTTCGCCTTACTTTGAAACCTTGGTTAAGGACTTTAAATGACTAATTGGTGGTATGAAACAATTATGTTAAGTGGATTAGGCAGTTGGTAAGGTACTCGCGAAAGAATCGCTTTAAAATTCTTATTGGTTAATTTATTAAAAATGGTGGAGTCGAGGGTACTCTAGCAACGTAAGTGAATCAATAAGCGCAAAAAGCAAACGTTAGGGTTCAATTGGTTAAAGTCTAGTTTCTTAAGAGACCGGGGTTTAATTCCAACTTATGTTGTTGTTCATCGGTTATCGGACCCACTTTAAGCTTAAGTCTATCCGAGAGCACTCAGGCAAGTTTTCTACCCGTTATACTGTTGTTGTGATGTATATATGTACATGCATTATCTTGTGATAAGTGCATGATTGTTATTAGAAAATCTTGCGATATATTGGAGTATGTTGATATGGTATATATGCATGTAATAACCCCAATTTTTGAGAAATTTTGAAACCCTTATGAATAGTGTTTTTGCTGAACGAGAAAACTTTTCATGCCACACTATATAGGGGTTCTGTTATGGATATTCTGGGATATTATTAGTACTCTATGAAGTATATAAGTGTATGTAAATATCGTCAGAATCCAATTCCGAACACTTTGGTTTTTCCCGGAAATCCACAAGATACGGAGAGAATTGAGTATAAGGTAACAGGATAAAAAGGATTTAAATTAAAGGATTATGATAGAGGATCATAAAAAGGAATATAATGTATTGAGAAAGGTTAAGGGAACCTAAGTAATAAGATCCCGGGTATGATCCTTCAAACGATAAACGAGAACGAAAGTTAAGCGAACCGTATAACAGATCAGCGGTCATTAGGCAAACGATTAGGAAGTTAATCAAAGGGATTAATGGGAATGATGTCATCCAACCAATAGAAAGAAGACAAGGAAGGAAGGATGACATCATGAGGATGAGGTAAGCATGACATGGGAAGGAAGGAGGTGTGGTTGAATAAGAACCACACAAATTCAAGGGCAAGGTAGTAATTTGCTAAATCAAATACAAATCAAGTCAACCAAGCCAAGTAAAAATCATTTCCATCAAAAAATCAAAACAACCAAGGCATGAGTTCATCTTGCTCACGGCTTTTTAGCATTTTCAAGGCATAGATTTTTCAAAATCAAAGATCAAAGCTTCCTAAATTGGTAAGAAAATTCCCTAATCATCTTCATGCTTAGTTATGGCTATATCATGAGTTTAAGCCATTAATTCTTTCTCTAACTTCTTCATTTAATCAATGAAGAAGACAATGAATAATGTTTTCAAGATTTTTAACTTGAAGTTTGTCTTGTTTTCTTGAAGATCCAAGCTTTCTTAAAACTTCTCCAAGCTTCTTAAGGCTTCCTAGCTCCACCCACCACTTCAAGGAAGGTATACCATTTCCAAACCCTAGGTTCATATATATTATAAGGTGATTTTGATGAGTAGGATGTTATTGTAGCTTGTTGTTATGATTTAGAGTTTGAGATTTGGTATGGTAGTGAAATGGAATGGTAATTGTTGTGGTTTTGATTTAAAAGAACTTAAGCATGATTAAAGTTAAGTTTAAGCATAAGTATAAATGATTAAATTGGATTGGTTGGGGTTGTTATGATGTGATAATGATGGATGTTGGTTGTATGTTGGATTTGAGGTTGATTTGGGTTGATTGTGGATGGTTTAAAAAATTGGAAATCACGTAAACATAGTCGTCGTAACGTCCAATTTTCTTTGGACTGTTTTTGTGCATAGCATTAGGACCCGAGAACCCCCTGCTAGATTGTGACAACTGCCATGTTTAGATAGCTCATGTTACGAGCTTCGTTTTGATATGTAGTTCGTTCGATTCCGATTTACGGTTTAGGAGAAACGACCGTTTCAAGTAACGGCGTTTCGCGAACGAAACTTTTCCCCTCGCCTTACTTTGGAATGTAGGTTAAAGATCAAAAAGGGTTATTTAATGTGTGAAACATTTATGGTAAGTGTGTTAGGCAGTTGGTAAGTCATTCGCGAAGGAATCGCTTTAAAACTCGTAAAGGTTAAATTATTAAAAATGGTGGAGCCGAGGGTACCCGAGTGACTTAAGCGAATCAGTGAGCGCAAAACAAGCGTTAGAGTCTAAGTTAAAGTATAGATTTACAAGTGACTTTGGTTTAATTCCAACTTACTTGTTGTTTATAGGTTACCAGACTCGTCCCGAGCCATTCGTAACCCCCAGTCGCTCAGGCAAGTATTCTATCCGTTATACTGTTGTTGTGATGAATACACTTGTATATGCATTATCTTGCGATAGATGCATGTTGGTTATTTAGCAAATTCTTGCGATATATTGTAGCATGTGATATGGTATATGCATGCCTGTTTCATATTCTTGAAATATATATCTGTTGGTTCAGTTAATAATACCTATGCTAGAGGATAGCGGTAACTTGCATATACCCTTAGTATAGGGACCCAAAAGGTGAAAATATTTTCTAAAACCGGGAGTCGAGGATCCCGAGTAGATTTTGTATATATATGGATATGGATATATATATATATATATTTATATATATATACATATATATGGTCATAGTTTTCAAAACTATTAATCGAATAAGGTTTATTCGATAACTTTAAACTTTATTTATTATTGAATATTATTTCGAATATTATTCGAAGGCGTATGACTCCTTTTATTATTTATTGAATATTATTTGAATATTCATTCGAGGGCTTATGACTCTTTTATTTTATTTATTGAATATTATTTGAATATTCATTTGAGGATGTATGACTCCTTTATTTTATTTAATGAATATTATTTATAATATTCATTCGAGGTATTATGACTCAGCTTATTTTATTTATTGAATATTATTTGAATATTCATTTGAGGATCTATGACTCCGATTATTTGCTGAAATATATTCTTTATTTTATTAAAGAATAAGATGTCAATAATCAAACTTATTTTCGATTATTCAAATAAAGATAATACTTTCATATAAGTATAGCTTTGGTTAATTAAAACTCGTTTCAAGTATAAATTCTAATACTTCTACTTCAATTATTTTTATAAAGACTATTCTTTATGGGAATATTATTTAATTAATAATATTCAGATATTTTCTAATATTCTGGGGACTGATTTACTTCATTAAATCAGCCTTACTCCAAACACTCTTTAAAGTGTTTTCGAGTCTTCAAAATGATTTTTAAAAGTCAGAGCGGATCCCAAAACTCATTTTTATATTTAAGATCTTCCTTTTTAAAGGGGATTTAAATACTCGCTCAAAACCTGGGGAATCCGGCTCTGTGGTGTATTTAATATTCGCAACGAGGTTGCAGATTTGGTAAATGAATTGATTACTTGCCCAACGTTCGGGAAGTAAGCCCATCTCATTGAGTCGGCATAAGCGACAGGCCGGGGTACGGTCTATTATTGTGTAAGTGGCTGGGTGGCAGTCCATCAACGCGTGAGGGGCCGGGGTACGGTCTAGCGCGAGGTCCTAATGCGGCCAGGGTGATGACCGGTGAGGAATTCATCCATCTACAGTAGAAAAGGTTACTTATTGGTATCTTTGCCTGATCAGCGAGATATCGGGTTTATGCCAAAATTCTTTTCCTTTCCAAAATTCATTGGATGTTTTAAACTCTGTTCATACTTTACATAACAGAGGTTCCAGGAAATGTTTAAGAGATATATATATGTGGATATATATATATCGGGACTAAATAAAGTATCTCGTAACTTTATTTCATTCAATAATATTTCAAAGATTGAATCTATTCAAATCTTGTCTTGTAGTCTCATCTATGTGATGAACTTTTGAAACTGATTATAACTTGAACGGTGGTAGTTCAAGTAGTATTGGGAAAGATATAAGTATATTGGGGTAATTGGTAACCTCATCTTTTAAACTTATATCTAATTAATAATTGTCTTATGAATGACAAAGATTTTCAGAAAAACGTTGAGACAAGGTTAGATATATGAGATCACCTTGCAACGATATTTTTTTATACAGTTATACACTGGGACTTTGTGTATATTATGCATGGAAGAGGACTTCCAATATTTTGAAAAGTATATATGTATATATACTGAATATTTTGCGACTTCATCGCATTAAGATATCAAACTTGGTTCATTTCTTTTGACCAAGACTTTCATGAGTATTATGAGTAGGCTCATATATTGTAAATCATTATACATATTATTTTGGTGGGCTTGCTGCTCACCCTTGCTTTATTTCTTCATCACACAACAACAGTTAGGAAAGATGGCCAGACTCCAGCAGACCCAGCGCAAGCGCGTGGGAAGCGTCCCGCGTCTTCCTGTTGATGCTGTAGCTGCTATAGCTGCAGAGGTAGATCTATTGTAGATCCGACCATCTACTTTTGAGAATCAATTATGTATAATTATAACTTGTGGCAGATAATGGCAATTAACTGTAAATTTATCAAGTAATCATTTTGGGTTGTAATAACTTTTAAATTGTGGATTCAAAGACTTGTACTTATTTCAATTTCATCTCTGAGACTATAACGGGTTGTGGTGTGTGTTAGTGTGGGGTCACAGCATAAGGTTATTATTATTAATTAATTGAAGTGATATTGTGGAAAGAAAGACCGTGACGACCCGGATCCCCGACCCCGGATCTGGGGGTGTTACAGAAATGGTATCAGAGCTAAGCGTTATAAACCTCAGAGATGATGGGACGTTAAGATAATAAGTTCACTAAGATAATAAGAACTCTTGCCAAGTTCATAGTCGGGCTACCTAACGTAGCACTGACAGTTAAAAACCCTTATGGGAACCCTTATAAATATAGCGATAGAAGCGTAGTTCGTTATCGTATATGGTAGCGGGACTCCGAACCCTGAAGTTGAGGAACATCAACGCGATGATGTTTTATTATTTATTGGGGATCAGATTATGGATCCGATAGAGCGTCCTAACGCAGGACCAGATGATGTTGATATTAAGGATGTTGTCCTAGAAGGGATAGTTGTTGAGGAGGACCCCATGCAGGATCCTGACAGGATTGGATAAAGGACCACTGATGAATTGATGACCATGGTTTGGTCGACTACCAGAGGTAGGATTGGCCGGTCACTACCGGAGGTTCGTTCAAGTTGTAAAGATAGTAACCCCTTTAACGCGGCTTACTCATAAGACTGAGAAGTTCGAATAGACAGAGAAATGCGAGAATAGCTTTAAGAACTGAAGCAAAGGTTGGTGACGGCCCCTATGCTGGCGTTGCCGGATGGAAAAGGAGATTTTGTGAAGTGTAGTGACGCTTCGCACAAGGGCTTAGGGTGCGTGCTTATGCAGCACGGTAAGGTAATCGCGTACATGTCAAGACAATTAAGGTAATATGAAATTCGATATCCCCGCCATGAGCTTAGGCTCGTGGCAATAGTTTTACCCTAAAGATTGGAGGCACTACTTGTATGGAGAGAAGTGCGAGAATTACCTAAGCCATAAGTGCTCTAGTACATTTTCACGTAGAAAGAGCTCAACATATGCCATAGGAGGCAGTTAGAGCTAATCAAGAATAATGATTGGGAGATTCTTTATCATTCGGGGAAAGCCAATATGGTGGCTGATGCCCTTAGTAAAAAGGAGAGACTCAAGATGATAATGTCTTTTGGAGAGTTTATAAGAGATTTTGAGAAAATGGAAATAGAAGTGAAGGTAACCGGAGCCGGTACCGAAAAGCTGTTTGAGATAGCAATACAGCCCGAATTATGGGAAAAGATCATATTGTGCCAGAAAAAGTTATGAATGAAGGCAGGGAGCCAACAATTAGATAAAAGATTAATATCGAGAAAGATGATAAGGGAATAATGAGGTATTCCTATAGAATTTGGGTTCCAAAAGTTCAAGAGCGTAAGGATGAGAACTTAGATGAGAGCCATAGTTTGAGGAATAAGATTTAGAGCAAACCCTGAACGTGATAGTCAGGGAGGTCGCCATCAAGATAGAAGGAACCCATGACATAATGGAGTGGAAAATGAGGATTTTAAATTAAAAGATGACCCCAATTATGGGGAGTAGGATGAAACATTTCATACTAAGGAAACGGAAAGTCGAGTAAGGAAAGGAGACCCGAGACGGTACTCCTATACGGCAATTCATGGACCTGTCTAAAGAGAACTTAGACTATTATCCCCAACCACCACCCTGAGGGGACAATGCGGCAGGAAATTCTTTCATGACCTTTAAATCGTTAAGCTCTCAGAGTTCCAAGGAACAGGTTGACCCAGTCGAGGCAAGAGCCTGGCTAAAGGAAATATAGGAATTATTTGAGATTCTAAATGATTGACGAATCACAAAAGACTATTTTTATCACTTACCCTCCTAAGAGAGAGACCACCCGCTGGTGAAAGACCAAGGAAGGCACGGAGCAAGAGATTATAATAAACTGATTTAAGTTCAGTCAATTGTTTTCAGGAAAGTACTTCCCAAGGTTATAGAGATAGAGTAAAAGCTTTAGAGCCAGAACAAAGGCAGACGAGTATGATGAATTGTGAATTTAAGTTGTAAAAGTTGTCAAGATTCGTTCTGAAGACACGAATCCAGAATGACGGAATGTTTGGAATCAATGCTTATGTTGTGTTGGTTTATGAAATAATGATAAGAGAAAGGAATATAACGGCAATAGAGTTTGAGGAATGATAAGGGAGTTGGGTATGAGGAAACCCTAAAGACTCGTAGAAATAGAAATAGAAGAGTATGTAATCGTCAGGATGAGGGTGATTCACCATGAGTTAAAATTGATGGTTGAGGGCATAAGAGATACATATATTTTATCCCCCATAAGTTGGGAAGATTCGAGGAAACCTTGAGATAATTCGAAGGATAAATAAGGAGACGCGGATAGACTGAGGAGACAAGAAAGTAAGAAATTAAGAAAATTGGATGAAGGAAGTGACCTTCAAGAAAGTGAAGTGTAAGACCAGGTGGCATGATACCCAGAAAGGGAGACGCCAGATATGAAAGATATCCCAACATTGAGGTGACTGTTGAGATAAACAACAGAAGTAAATAAGGAATTATTAAGAAGAAGTTCACGTTGAACACGACCAATATCTTCCAGAACATCCTTGTTATCGTTACCAAATTAGGCAAGACAAGCGGATAATCATTGTTATCTTTTGGAGGCCATATGGATTGACCTCAATTTGAATAAGGATGCTATTATGAAGTTAGGTATAGACTATCGAGGTGGGAATGATGAATATGATAATCTATCAAGGAAATATGACTTGATTTATTCGTGGAAGGATGCAGGTACCTTTTAAAGGTGGAATTAAGGATAGAACATTGGTAACTTAAAATGAATCCTAGGGGACTGCATAAAGGTTGGCATGTCACCCTTAATAGGGACAGTATGAGTTTTGACAGTATGATTGGGAAAGGGTTAAGGTAACAACAACCTTTAAGAATCAGTGGAGAAATTTTGCAGAAGTATATAGACAATGGTTCTACTATTAGTAAATGGTATTGTGATATGCCCTGTATCTAGGGAATACAGGAGGAACGATTGAAGGATAACCTTAGAGGTTTTATAAGGAAAAAGGTAATATTCAAAATTCTCAAGAATAGAAATGTGATAAAGGAAATATGACGTAATTATAATGATGCCAAGTGGGGCACGTGTTAAACCACGAGAAAGTATGGATCGAACCAGTAAAGGTCGAAATTATTCAGGGCAATTAGGACTTAAGATAAAAGATGTTCTAAGTATGATTGAGAGTCAGTCGTGACAGTGATTAACCTCTAAAGACTGAGGCAATAACTTATGGAAAAATGGTGATATTTTTTTTTTTACTCATCAGATTTTAAGGAAACATCTTCACTCAAGCAGTGATCGGAAATAAGGTAGAAAATTTATTTGGAGGTGGTTAAAATGATATTGACTGTAAGGAAATTTTACTATCAGGAAAGGCCAAAGAGGTGGCCGACACTTTAAGGGTAAGAGGATAATTATAGGCGCGTGTGCCAAAAGAATACAGTGATGATGGTTAAAAATGTGAAGGTTGAATTATGGTTTGGAAGATTGACATTCCTTCTGATGACTGTGCAATACCCAACCGTAATAGTAGTTGGTAAAGGTTTAATTCGTGTAATCGCCATGAACGGGCTATCTATCTTAGAAGGTCCTATCTTGAGATAATCCAGGACCATGTTTCAAAAAGGACTAGATGAACCCTTGAGTTAATTCTTCTATTTAAGGCATATGATTAAGAATAGTATTAACCTGCTATCATTGCTTTGATTGAAACTCTTCTGCAATTTTATCTGCTTCATGTCATGAAAGTACGTCAGAGTTTGGAGTGTTCTTCATGAATCAGAAATGGTGATTATGTTACCTCCTTAGAAGGATTTGATACGACATGTATGGACTCCGTATGGTTAGCTGTTAAGATTTTATGGAAAGTGAATGATGACAGTGGGTCAGTGGTGGACCATAGTAAGGCAGCAATGATTCTGCGAGTAGTGAGCTGATTACAACCGTGAGAGTTGTATTGGAATGGGTGTTGAGATTGAGTACCACTAATCGGGTCGTGGTAGTGTATAAGTTATCATTGATAGACTAATTAAGTAGAGTATCTACCTGGTGAATAATTATTCTTTCTTATCAATAGAGAGTCGTATTATTATACGAGGAAGGTTGCGGTGCAAGCATAGAATTATAATAACGATGATGTATAGAATGAGATCCCAGATTCGATTTTTGATGTTGAGGGAGTTTCAAAGGTGATTATGTATAAGCTCGAGGAAGAGTGTGGGTCCATGGAATGATGGACGGAATAGAAATATTTAGGCATGGGAAATACGATGCTATAATACTTGATGCTGATATAAATACGTTTATGTTTTGTTCTCCTATGACAAACCTCTATAATTCAGAGGTAGGTTCCAAGCCAGATATTTTGTGGCAGTATATATATTTTTTTTATATATACAATTCTCTTCAGTTCGTTCTTTTCTCTTCTTTTCATTTCATGTAATCTGAGAAGAACAACCCTTCCAGAAGGGGAGGTATTGCCGAATGACTATCTATCTGTGTGATAGAAGCCTAGTAGGATACCATCTATTGTTTAATTGCTTGTCAAGTACTAAAGGCTGGCCACCTTCTGTACTAACTATGCAATATAACAAGTGTTCATGATCATAGTGATCTCTCAACAAATTCCTTTACTTCTATATGATTGATCAAGCTTCCAAAGATAGAAGCAGCTGAAAAAGGAGTAATAAAGTGGTGGTAGTATGCGGAATGGGAACACATTCGTGATACTAAGGTTGACATGATTATTAAAAGGTTATAGAACGCTAACGATCAAAAGTATAACTAGTATAATATTAGGAACAGAAGGTTGTAGCGATTACGAACTAGAAAAGAATGGGTATTGAGAAGTAAAAGCTCTAATGCTAAACGCTATAATGAGAGTCTGTGCAATAGACTTGAAAGAATTTGGAATGATCACTTAACGCGGATTTAGTTATATCACGACAATAGATCATATGTCATTATCGAGGTGTCACCTTATGAGATCCTTGAGGGAAGATAATGTCGATCTCCCTTATGTTAGGATGAAGTTGTAGAGCGCAAGATGCTCGTACCCGCAGTAGTCCAAAGGACCAAGGATATGATAGATCTAATCAGAGGACGGCTGGTAGTAGCCCAAGATGGACATGATAAGTATGTTGATTTCACATGAAAGGATAAAGAGTATGAAATAGGGGACCTAGTAATGTTATAGGTATCCCTTAGAAAGGATTGATGAGGTTCGGAAAGAAAGGAAAGCTAAGTCTACAATTTGTTGGACCCTTGGATATGTCAAGACGTTTGGGAAGTTAGCATATGAGCTAGCCCTAACCCCGAACATGTAGCAGGTCGTAACGTGTTTCACGTATCAATGTTAAGGAAGTGTAATTCAGATGCCAGATAAATAGAGGCATATGAGCGCATAGATATGCAACCCAACGTAACCTATATGGAGCAACCAGGAAGGGTTATAGAGTGAAAAAGGAACAAGTGCTTAGGAGAAGGATTATCAAACTAGGCAGAGTTTGGTGGTAGAACCACAATGTGGGAAAATTGACTCGAGAGTTAGAAAGTGTAATGCTAAGCAAGTATTCCCATTTGTTTTCTATCTGATTCCGGGACGGAATCCTTTTAAGGAGGGGAGACTGTAATAACCCCAATTTTTGGAAATTTTTGAAACCCTTATGAATAGTGTTTTTGCTGAATGAGAAAACTTTTCATGCCACGCTATGTAGGGGTTCTGTTATTGATCTTATGGGATATTATTAGTACTCTATGTGGTATATAAGTGTATGTAAAGATCGTCAGAATCCAATTCCGAACACTTTGATTTTTCCCGGAAATCCACAATATACGGAGAGAATTGAGTATAAGGTAACAGGATAAAAAGGATTTAAATTAAAGGATTATAAGAGAGGATCATAAAAGGAATACAATGTATTGAGAAAGGTTAAGGGAACCTAAGTAATAAGATCCCGGGTATGATCCTTCAAACGATAAATGAAAGCGAAAGTTAAGCGAACCGTATAACAGATCAGCGGTCATTAGGCAAACGATTAGGAAGTTAATCAAAGGGATTAATGGGAATGATGTCATCCAACCAATAGAAAGAAGACAAGGAAGGAAGGATGACATCATGAGGATGAGGTAAGCATGACATGGGAAGGAAGGAGGTGTGGTTGAATAAGAACCACACAAATTTAAGGGCAAGGTAGTAATTTGCTAAATCAAATACAAATCAAGTCAACCAAGCCAAGTAAAAATCATTTCCATCAAAAATCAAAAGAACCAAGGCATTTGTTCTTAGGAGCTCTCGGCTTTTTACATTTTAAAGGCATAGATTTTTCAAAAATCAAGATCCAAGCATCCTAAATTGGTAAGAAAATTCCCTAATCATCTTCATGCTTAGTTATGGCTATATCATGAGTTTAAGCCATTAATTCTTTCTCTAACTTCTTCATTTAATCAAGGAAGAAGACAATGAATAGTGTTTTCAAGTTTTTAACTTGAACTTTTTCTTGTTTTTCTTGAAGATCCAAGCTCTCCTAAGGCTCCTCAAAGCTTCTTAAGGCTTCTTAGCTCCACCCACCACTTCAAGGAAGGTATACCATTTCCAAACCCTAGGTTCATATATATTATAAGGTGATTTTGAGTAGTGGGTTGATATTGTATCATGTTGTTATGATTTAGAGTTTAAGATTTGGTATGGTAGTGAATGGAATGGTAATTATTGTGGTTTTGATTTAAAAGAACTTAAGAATGATTAAAGTTAAGTTTAAGCATAAGTATGAAAGATTAAATTGAATTGGTTGGGGTGGTTATGATGTGATAAGGATGGAGGATGGTTGTATGTTGGATTTGAGGTTGATTTGGGTTGATTGTGGATGGTTTAAAAATTGGAAATCACGTAAACATAGCCGTCGTAACGTCCGATTTTCTTTGGACTGTTTTTGTGCATAGCATTAGGACCCGAGAACCCCCTGCTAGATTGTGACCACTGCCATGTTTAGATAGCTCATGTTACGAGCTTCGTTTTGATATGTAGTTCGTTCGATTCCGATTTACGGTTTAGGAGAAACGACCGTTTCAAGTAACGGCGTTTCGCGAACGAAACTTTTTCCCTCGCCTTACTTTGGAATGTAGGTTAAAGACCAAAAAGGGTTAATTAATGCATGAAACATTTATGGTAAGTGTTTTAGGCAGTTGGTAAGTCACTCGAGAAGGAATCGCTTTAAAACTCGTAAAGGTTAAATTATTAAAAATGGTGGAGCCGAGGGTACCCGAGTGACTTAAGCGAATCAGTGAGCGCAAAACAAGCGTTAGAGTCTAAGTTAGTTAAAGTATAGATTTACAAGTGACTTTGGTTTAATTCCAACTTACTTGTTGTTTATAGGTTACCAGACTCGTCCTGAGCCATTCGTAACCCCCAGTCGCTCAGGCAAGTATTCTATCCGTTATACTGTTGTTGTGATGAATACACTTGTATATGCATTATCTTGCGATAGATGCATGTTGGTTATTTAGCAAATTCTTGCGATATATTGTAGCATGTGATATGGTATATATGCATGCCTGTTTCATATTCTTGAAATATATATCTGTTGGTTCATTTGATAATACCTATGCTAGAGGATAGCGGTATCTTGCATATACCCTTAGTATAGGGACCCAAAGGTGAAAATATTTTCTAAAACCGGGAGTCGAGGATCCCGAGTAGATTTTGTATATATATGGATATGGATATATATATATATATATTTATATATATATACATATATATGGTCATAGTTTTCAAAACTATTAATCGAATAAGGTTTATTCGATAACTTTAAACTTTATTTATTATTGAATATTATTTCGAATATTATTCGAAGGCGTATGACTCCTTTTATTATTTATTAAATATTATTTGAATATTCATTCGAGGGCTTATGACTCTTTTATATTATTTATTGAATATTATTTGAATATTCATTTGAGGATGTATGACTCCTTTATTTTATTTAATGAATATTATTTATAATATTCATTCGAGGTATTATGACTCAGCTTATTTTATTTATTGAATATTATTTGAATATTCATTTGAGGATCTATGACTCCGATTATTTGCTGAGATATATTCTTTATTTTATTAAAGAATAAGGTGTAAATAATCAAACTTATTTTCGATTATTCCAATAAAGATAATACTTTCACATAAGTATATCTTTGGTTATTTAATACTCGTTTCAAGTATAAATTTTAATACTTCTACTTCAATTATTTTTATAAAGATTATTCTTTATGGGAAAATTATTTAATTAATAATATTCAGATATTTTCTAATATTCTGGGGACTGATTTACTTCATTAAATCAGCCTTACTCCAAACACTCTTTAAAGTGTTTCCGAGTCTTCAAAATGATTTTTAAAAGTCAGAGCGGATCCCAAAACTCATTTTTTTATATTTAAGATCTTCCTTTTTTAAAGGGGATTTAAATACTCGCTCAAAACCTGGGGAATCCGGCTCTGTGGTGTATTTTATATTCGCAACGAAGTTGCAGATTTGGTAAATGAATTGATTACTTGCCCAACATTCGGGAAGTAAGCCCATCTCATTGAGTCGGCATAAGCGACAGGCCGGGGTACGGTCTATTATTGTGTAAGTGGCTGGGTGGCAGTCCATCAACGCGTGAGGGGCCGGGGTACGGTCTAGCGCGAGGTCCTAATGCGGCCAGGGTGATGACCGGTGAGGAATTCATCCATCTACAGTAGAAAAGGTTACTTATTGGTATCTTTGCCTGATCAGCGAGATATCGGGTTTATGCCAAAATTCTTTTCCTTTCCAAAATTCATTAGATGTTTCAAACTCTGTTCATACTTTGCATAACAGAGATTCCAGGAAATGTTTAAAGGGATATATATATGTGGATATATATATATATCGGGACTAAATAAAGTATCTCATAACTTTTTCATTCAATAATATTTCAAAGATTGAATCTATTCAAGTCTTATCTTGTGGTCTCATCAGTGGGATGAACTTTTGAAATTGATTATAACTTGAACGGTGGTAGTTCAAGTAGTATTTGGGAATGATATAAGTGTAGTGAAGTATTTGGTAACTTCATCTTTTAAACTTATATCTAATTAATAATTGTCTTATGAATGACAAAGATTTTCAGAAAAACGTTGAGACAAGGTTAGATATATGAGATCACCTTGCAACGATATTTTTTTATACAGTTATATAATGGGACTTTGTGCATATTATGCATGGAAGAGGACTTCCATTATTTTGAAAAGTATATATGTATATATACTGAATATTTTGCGACTTCATCGCATTAAGATATCAAACTTGGTTCATTTCTTTTGACCAAGATTTTCATGAGTATTATGAGTAGACTCATATACTATTAATCATTATACATATTATTTTGGTGGGCTTGCTGCTCACCCTTGCTTTCTTCTTTCATCACACAACAACAGATAGAAAAGATGAACAGAACCAAGCTCCCGATTCGCAAGCGATTAGGAGACGTTCCGCAGTTTTCTAGAAGCATTGATGCCGCCGTAGCTGAGGTAGGAACTACCAATAGGCTAGGCTTTCAACTTTTGATGGACCAGATTTATTTATATTTATGAATTGTAATAATGGCAAAGAAATGTAAATTTATTCAGAAAACCTTTTAAGGTGTATTGGCAGATAATTATGGAATAAAATGACTTGTGGTTATTTTTGGATGTTCATCTCTGAGACTATAACGTGTGGTGTGTGTGTTTATTGTGGGGTCACAGTACAGAGTAGTTGAGTAATTATTAAAATTGGGTGTTATTAAGGGAAATGGAACTCGTGACGACCCGGATCCCCGACCCCGGATCTGGGGGTGTTACACATATATTCCTAACATTACCTTCAATAAGTTGGATAGTGAACTTGGCATGTTGAATTTGTCCAATTAATTGGAAATCCACAAATGTAATTTGGTGCGGGTAAACTTTACTTCCCCGGTGATGATGCTAGGAGGGGAAAGTAAGTTTACATATCTATTCATTATATATATCCATGTTTGTAAACTTGTTTCGAAGCTAACTGATTACCATGTGTTACATGTTATATGCTAGTGGTAAGTAAGTTAGAATTTTTGATGCAATATATGAGTTGTTTGAATGTTTACATGTTATATGCTTACTCTGATACAAACACTCTTGATATTAATATTATTATGTTAGGAGTAGATTTTAAATTGGTTCAGTCTTGTGATGTCTAATCAATTGGTGTATACTTGTTGAATACATTCCTGGCATAATTAATGGCTTATATGACTTATATGTTGACCCTATATGTAACTCTGATGATCTTGCTATGCTTATGTTTTGTTTTGGATATTTGATCCTGATATATTTCTTATATTTTGATTACCTTATGCATGTCTTATAAGCTTAAAATAATGTTCATCTCTTTCCTTTATAGTATTGATCTGTATTGGACTAACTTTGAACTGTTTTGAGTTGATGAGATTTGTTTGAGTAGCATTGTCAAAAGAATCAGGAAGCATGATCATCTGAGACATCCTTCATGAATCCATATTGTGGTAAGTAAAGGTAAAAGATCTTTGGTTCTGAAATCACTCCGTTCTTGATCATCAAATTCTCTGATATTGTACTTTGGATGTTTGTGATCTTCAACACACTCAGTGGTTTTAGGAACTGACTAAGAGCCTATCACAACTCATAGGTTTTATCCCAAGTCATTAGAACCAAACACTTCTCAAACAGTATTCCATTACCTTACTCTGATACATCCCCCAGATTTTGATCTGATTCACTTAATTTTCTTGAGATATCAACTCAGTGATCAGGCAAAATTACCACTTGGTATTGGAGTTGTGTTGAGAATGAGGGAGATAGGGCTAATAAGCACCACATATGGAAGGAAAGGTCAACCCTACAGCTCTGTCTCTCACAAAGAAGTGGAGTATGTATAACCTGAGACATCTGAAAGCCCATATGTATTCTTTCAAAAGGATATAGAGCTGAAAAAGGCATATAAACAGTTACTAGGTGCATTCTCCCAACATAATGTTATCTATTGAAAATTCGCCTGTCAGCCAGGGCATCCATATAAGAGTCACTACTCCTTGATTAAAATGTTTCCAATGCACATGTGAGATTCACACACACAAGGAAGGTATTGACGCGACAATCATTGTCAAACCATATCAAGGTCAATGGCAATAGGTTGAAATCCTGGATCTTGTTCTAATCTTTATCTCTGATTTTGAATAAGAACATATGATCTTGGTTGGTTACTTTGATAAGTCTTCACAGACTTCAGAAGAAATCTTTGATCCCTTATGGCATATCATTGATCACTGGTTATCTTCCCAGAATTCAAATCTGGATATGATTTTGACTTAGTCAAAATAGCAACTTGTAAATGAAGACTCAGATATCAACTGACGAGTTTATAAGGTATACTTCTTCATGGAAGTTGAGGGATATCAGGAATTCTGCCACTTAAAAGAATCCTAATTTCCTCGCTCAGAAGGAACATTTCTGAATCTCTTGACTGAGAGTTTCTATCCTTGAAGGTGGAAGACAACTTTTCTATGAAAAGGATTTTCTCGCAGGTACACTTGAATGTTTGGAGCTTTGAGTGAGTGACACACTGTGAGACTGAGTGACAAACACTTGAGTGTAGAGTGAAGTGAAACACAATGTGAGATCACTAAACATAAAACACACACTTGCACTGTAAGGAATAATTACCAAGTAGTCTCTTCACTTGGTTGGTTGATCCTATGGTTTTACTCTTAATACATTTTGAAGGATTACTCAACTAAGGGGGAGAGATTATAAAGAGATTATGGACTGATAGTCTTTCTGTAACTAAGAAGAGGGATTTCTAAGTTTATTGTAATAAGGAAGGGATTCTCCATCTTAGGGGGAGAGATTATTGGGCTTTGGTTCTAGATTCCAAAATGTTTTCTATGTGCTTTATGGGAAGATCTGAAGATTATTGAAGACAGTGTTTGGAAGACGTATCTATCTGCAACTTTACATAAGGGGGAGAAGAATTTGTTCTCTGCTGAAGCTGAATGCTTATAGAAGATGTGATAGATATAAGATATTATTATTTCCAAGTCTAGGATTGAAAGTTGAAAGTTGATTGAAGATGTTTGGATAAGGTTAGTTGAGTTATCCTCCAAACTGTTGCTTCTCCATTATTATTTGACCGTCAGGTGTAATAGTCAAATATGGGGAGATTGTTGAGCAAGATTGAAGCTGTATGTTTATCTCAACAATAATGGTTTGGATAACTCAACATAGAACAAGGAATTTGAAATAATCTTTGTTCCACTGGGATCAGTAAAGATTGGATATTGGGTATATGCACAAAAGGTTTTGTTAGTTACATTGAAGAAGACATCAACAGTGATCCGTATGAAGTTCATTAATATGTTCAGGCATCGGAGGAATAAGGTTGGAGTCATTCGAAGCAGTTGTCAGGATCAGTGTGAAGACCTCAAGGATTCCTAGTGAAGTTGATTATATTTGGTTGAAGACTTAACAGTTGTTTATACGGGAATAATACGAAGGTCTGAGAGCGGAATTAGTCATCTGTGAACCAGACCCGTGCACGAGACGTCAGTGATCCGTGAAAGGAAATGGGGTATTATGTTTAGGAACACGGTTAAGTAGTTTTTGTACTCGAGGAGTCTGGAAATATTTTGAGGTACAAAACCCTGGAGATTAGAAGGCCTGTAGATACATAGGAGTACAGTCCGAGGATTTACTGGATTTATTTTTAAATCAATTACTGGTTTTCATTGAATGAATAAATGAAAATTAATCATTTATTTATTAAATTTAAAATCACATTTGATTTTAAAATAAATAAATTAAAAATTGATTTTTATTAAATAAATAAATTAATCTCAAAAGATTTATTTATTTAATTTAATATCAATATTTAATTTTGGAAAAATAATATTAATGTATGAAGTCTAAGTAAATAAATAAATAAAATCTTGATTTTATTTACTTATTTATTTTGCTTCAAATTAGTACTATTTTTTTAGCCTTGCATGCATGCGTTTGGATTGGTGTACAAGAGAAAAAGAAAATCGAACTAAGCTTTGTTGTTGTGAAGCAAAAACAAGGCAGCTTCATTCTTGATCTACAAAGGGGGCGTGTAAAATAAAATAGAAAATAAAAGGATTGGCAGACACATGCTAGTATATTAAATCCAAGGAACTAATTCTGCAAATGAATAGCAATTGTGTGATTCAAGTTGCACATGCATCGCGGGACCCACAGCTAGTTCTAATCAAAACAATAAAAGGAACAAACGATTACAATTGAAATAGCTGTCGGTCTTCTTCTCACGCATGCGTAGGCGCCATCTGCCTTGTCTTCAGTTTGTTTCCTGCGCGTGGTGCACAATACCTTTTCCTGGCGCCTGCTTCTTGTCGGTTCGAACAACCACGTAGTATCTTTATCTCTCCTACAATTCTACCACTACAAACCAATTTTCAGCAGATTGGAAAATAAAAAATTTCTCAGCAAAACACCATTAAAGCTCTGTAGAATTTTGCTTGTAGAGTGGGTTGATTTCATTCAAATTAAGGAGAGAAGTGCTGCCCAATTTATTTCACACCATTAAAGCCTTACAAACTTGTAACACTCATTATTTAAAGCTCTCTTGATTGTATTTAATATCTTTTGATAGAAGCTTTGAATTTTTAGAGTGATAGATAGAACCCCAAATTGATTGCTATTATTTTGGTTCTCTCTATATTTGTTACTTCGAATTATTTATATTCGGAGTTGTAAGCAAACCTTTACGGTTTAATTTCTTAATAAAAAGAATTATTCCGTGAATCTCTTAGTGTTTGTTTATTTCATTTTCGAGGTTTATTTTCCGCTGCAATTAATTAACGAAAAATGAAAAACATACATTCACCCCCCTCTGTATATTTGGACCTAACAGATTGTCTTTCAACGGATGATGCACTTGGTCTTTCGACGGATGTTGAATTATGTGCTTCATTAGTTGTGTACTTTTCTGCATTGTCCTTAGATATTGGTTATTGATCACTTTCATCATCACTATCTTCACAAATCATCTCAACATTGTCAAATTTGAGGCTTTCATGGAAATCTCCATCTTGCAGTCCTTCAATCCTTTTATCATCAAACACAACATGTACAGATTCCATAATAATGTTGGTCTTGAAATTGTAGACTCTATATGTTTTTCCAATTGCATATCCAACAAAGATGCCTTCATCAGCTTTGGCATCAAACTTTCTATTTTGATCAGTTTGATTCCTTAAAATATAGCATTTACAGCCAAAGACATGAAGAAAGTTTAGTGTCGGCTTCCTGTTCTTGAACAATTGGTAGGGTGTCATGCATTTTGCTTGATTAACCAAAGAAATATTATAAGTGTAGCATGCAGTATTTACAACTTCTGCCCAAAAATATGTTGGTAACTTTGATTCTTCCAGCATTGTTCTTGCAGCTTTAATAAGAGATCTTTTCTTTCTTTCCACCACTCCATTTTGTTGTGGAGTTCTTGCTGCTGAAAATTCATGCATGATTCCATTCTCTTCAGAGAATTCTTGAACTCAGCTCCATTGTCACTCTTGATCCTTCTTACTTTGAAATCAGAATGATTGTTGACTTATCTTATGTGATTGATGATGATTTCACTAGCTTCATCTTTGGATTTGAGAAAATATGTCCAAGAGAACTTTGAGAAATCATCCACAATTACTAGAAAATATATTTTCCTTGAGATGGACAATACATTGACTGGTCCAAATAAGTCCATGTGCAGTAGTTGCAAAAGTTCTTCAATTGTTGAATCAAGCTTATTTTTGAATGATGCATTGATCTGCTTTCCTTTCTGATAGGCATCACACAGTCCATCCTTTGAGAATTCCACTTGAGGGATACCTCTTACCAAATTTTTTCTGACCAGCTCATTCATAGTCTTGAAGTTAAGATGGGACAGCTTCTTGTGCCATAGCCAACTTTCATCTTGACTTTCCTTGCTAAATAGACAAGTGACAGATTCTGTATTTGATGAGTTGAAGTCAGCTAAATACACATTTCCTTTTCTCACTCCAGTGAGAACCACTTTGTTGCTTTTCTTGTTGGTCAAAACACAAGCTTCATAATTAAATGTTACTGAGTTATCCTTATCACAAAACTGGATGATACTCAACAAATTGTGCTTAAATCCGTCCACTAGGGCAACTTCCTCAATGATGACATTATCTTTCAAAATCAAGCCATGTCCCACAATATAACCCTTGCTGTCATCTCCAAAAGTAATACTGAGGCCAACTCTCTCCTTGAACTCGGGTGAGCAGGGTAGAATTTCCAGTCATGTGCCTTGAGCACCCACTATCCAAATACCAAAGATTATTTATGTTTCCCTGCACACAACAAAATCAAATCAAGTTGATTTTGGTACCCAAGTATCCTTGGGTCCTGTTTTGTTAGCCTTTTTCTTAGGTTTCTTAGCCTTTTTCACTCCTGTTATAGTTTGAAAATATAAGCTATTTCCGTAGCAATAATTATAACTTATAAACATTCATCCAGAATTCCTCATAAAATCACCATATTGAACACAAAGTTAAATAATTAAAAAAACCCTAGAGAATATAATTTAGCTTGAGAAATTAAAACCTAGAGGGCCCTAATAACGCTTAACCTTTCACAGCCTCTGAAGCTATTGGACATCTTACTCCCCCAATCTTCAAAAATTTATCAACTGAAGGACAAAGTTCCTGCATCTTGAACAGCTGTAATTAGAACTTGGAATAACATATATTTAATATATGAAAATATTTTGTTTTCCACGGGTAATACAAAGAAAAATGCAATAAAAAATAGGACTAATAAACAAACATGTTTTTAGATCTCTGTAAAAGGGATGATTGGCTTTATATGTATTCATTAGTAGGTTAGCTTACAGAAAAGCCAAAGTGTAGTAGAGTATTTTAAATAATTCAGTGAAATAAAATGTAAGTATATAGATCATAATAATTACCTGAACAGAAACTAATTCTTTTATTAAATGAAGGTATTACAAATGAAGAGTGTATATTGCAAATGATTACTCAATAGAGCCATCTATCATATCCGCTATATTTTTTAGGCCTGGTTGAGTACTCCATGAATCGGTGTTCACGTCAAGTTAATATGAGATCACAGTAGGGAGGTTTTAATTTTGGATGAGTGCTTTGCTAGTCTGTTTGGAAAGCTCAAAACAACCTCATCTGGAAACAGAAACAGTCGTTGATGTCTAGTGGAGGTACTAGCAATGTCAGAAAAACTACATATTGATCAATTGGTAAATGATCAATAAAATGTTACAACACCGTCTGTAATACCCCAACTTTTCAGAAAATAATTATACTTAAATATTCAACTAAAACTCCAAATTAAATCCATAATAAGAATAAGTTTCTAGTTTTCCATAAAATTCTAAAATCCGAAATAGAAATAAAGTCATCTAAGCTGAAAATAAAGCAAATCTTGGGAGACGCAGCTCCAATACAAACATAATCACTAAAATATTATTCCAAAGCATCCACCTTTAAGATGTCCCAAAAGCTAAGCACCTGAAAATTTGTGAGTAATGAACCAAGAGCCCAGCAAAAAAATAATTCTACACTAGTGGATCAAGTATCATAATTTTATAAAACAAAAATCATTTTCCAAAATCCATATGACATAAGATATAAAATTCCACAGCTCGCTAAGGCCACAAATACCTGGTGACACAGTATCAAAAATTCATAATTTCTGTCAATAATGCGCCCCTTACTAAGGTATAATAGAGCGTGCGCTCCCGAAGGCATCATAAGTAGCACTCCCTAGTAAGGTATCAAAGGCTAGTTCCGGAACTATACGCAATTACTAACTGGTTCAAAAGTCAGAGCTCACTGGAAATTCTTATTTCTCAAACAGGGTACTTGATCTATAAATTTTAAAACAAAAGCAGTGCAAAAATATTTAAAAGATTTTAAAATAAAATAAAGTGTGAAGAGTTAACTTGCCTTAATAGCAATATCTCCCAAATTATGTTGCCAAAATGAACCTAGACATACACACATACACTTAATATAATAATCAGAATGTTAACTTCTGTATGCCACTAAGCTAAAAAAAACTTTAACTTTATAAAACTTAACCCACAATAATAATTAAATGTCACTACAAGTAACAAAATAAATTTATATTGACATATAAATACGACCATTCTCATATAATAGTTCAAAATAGTGTACCGACCAATAAAAAAAACTCAACACTTAAATACATTTTATATACTAATAATAAATCAAGTTTATGTAAACTATTTAAATTCAGAACAAAATAGATGTACATTTAATATTTACTATCTATATAATCCTTAAAATAAAATAACAAAGATAAATAAAATAGGTAACATATGCTTATAATTATGCAAGTGGACAAAATATAAATATTGGTGTATAAAATTTTCATAACCTTACGTGTGAAAATATCATTATACAAAATAAGTATAATCAATTTAATAAATGAGCATATATTTAATTGGTGCACTAATCTAAATGCATATCTAAATCAAACATATATTTAACATATAACATATGAATTATTATGCATGCACAAAACACGTAATTATTAACATAAATTCATGCATTAAATATTTACAAAAAAAATGGGGATTATTAACTAAAACATTTAATAATCAACATCAAACTAAATGATTAAATTAAGTAAACTATAGTGTTATACACATAACCATGGAACTAAATAATAAAATAAACTAATAACAAGTGAATTAGAATAGTCATGCATAAGTTCACAAAAATGTAATTTAATTATATATATATATATAAGTATGCAATAAACATGTAAAATACATAAGTAAAAATATAGGAAATAGAACGTACCTGAAAAGAGAAGATGTTATACAGAGATAAAATGATATGCTAATAGCTTATTTATACACAAGTTGGTTCAACTAATACTCCGATTCAATGGGTTAGTGGGTACGTGATCACAAATTTAAACAAACATTATCTCTTTGTTAACATGTAGTGTTTAGTTTTTGAAATACACACAACACGTACTAATAAATATACACAACATAACTACACCTATTATTAAATTCTAGTGATAAAATAAATATATATTAAATTAAAATTATGCACATATAAATTAAAACATTTTTTTTAACCTTACTTAAACATTTTGGATTACTAGAAATGTTTATTTTTAATATAAAAATACGCGTCTTTAGATTTAATAACAAATCTATATAATAAAATATTATTTTTCTTATATAACCAAATAATTAAAAATGCTAAAAATGTATATATATATATAATTACAAAAATCATGGTTATTACACCGTCTTTGGGGATGTATCCTCCCGGTGTTGGAAATAAACAATATACCAAGACACTGTTGCAAGTGATCAAGGTAAAAGTTGATGTCTCTGTCTTTAACAATGACGAAGTCTAGTATAGTCTGGTTGCCATCAGGTACATTAGTAACAGCCCCGGGGTTCAGCTATCAATGTCGCAACTACCCCAAATATGTCAGAACTCAAAAGCAATTGCATTAAGTGCTTAACAATGATCCTAAAAGTTCCCTATTTTTTTTTAAATTACAATCAATCACAAACATTTAAATACACATATTTTCATTACCAAGAGCATAGTGGTACCCCCTGATAAGTGGCATTTTATACCACTTAGAACGTCTTATAATAGCTTGAATTGATGTCTTGAAATCAAGTATTTTGTGTATTTGATGCGTTTTTCTAGTGTTTGTGCATTTCAGGGTATTACTTGCGTTTGTGGAGAGATTTCATCAAGAATAAGCCTTAGTATGTGCTTGGCATTGCAAGTGGGAAGTTAGGAGCAGAATGCAGCGAAGAACGGGAGCGAAAAAATGAATTTTCCAGAAAGGTTCTGAGCGCCCGCTCAGCTCTACTGAGCGCCCGCTCAGGAAGCTGGGCGCCCGCTCAGGATTGCTGAGCGGCCGCTCAGGGGCGTAAAAAAAGATACTGATTTTTAGACTCCTAATTTTGTTGAGCTTCCAACTTCTAAGATAGCTGAGTTTTGTGGGAATCCTATATAAGTAGTTTTCAGAGACGTTTCACGTGTGTTGAATCGTAGTATCAGTCGAGGAGCAAGGAGATAAGGAAGAAGACCGTTTTAGCACACCGCAACGAAGAGAAAGCATAGTTTCTTGTGATTCTTTTATTCGTTGTAACAGTGGATGCTAGTTTTCTTTACTTTGAACCTATTTACTCTTGTGACGTACTCTGGTTTAATATAAGTAGTTTATTTAGTTATTCTCTTGTGTTATTATCATGTTTTCATATGAACCCATGGTGACGATGAGTTCAATCATGGGCTAATCGTGATCATGGGGTCATAACGGATTTGCTATGGAATTCTTTAGTTAGTTGTTTAATACCTTAGTGTGTGATGATTGTATGATATCTAGTATTGGTTGTGCTTATTCGTCTTATGTGCGTCGCGAACATATAAGATAGGGTGTTAATCTCTTGTAAAGCGACAGTGGATCTTGAGGTTTAGAACTTGCTATGATAGCATAGGTTCATGTATGTGTATGCATGATTAGTGGGTAACTCTAACCGTTTTACTTGCCATGTATAATCATAAGGAATAACTTGTGCTTAAATCGTTATGTTGTCAAATTCTGTAGACATATAGGGTCTCAACATAATTGATGCCAATTCAACTTCTGTCTTAATTGTGGATGCTTGGTAGAATGGTATTAGTACAACGAAAGTTGGCTTTTATCAGTTTCGTGTTGTTCGATTAATATCATCATCGTTACATGCTAAGGGTGAAAGGAATATGTCCTAAGTCCAATCATGTATGAGGATTTAGGAATAACTTTTATGTAATCTATTTTGATTTCATTGATATTAATAAAAGACTTGTTTTGTTTTTATTACGGGCTTTATCTATTTAAGTGTTTAAATAAGATATACCATAGTTTAGAGTAAAGCTTTTTATGGATTATGATGAGATCATAATAGTGAGACCTAAAAGATGATAACTCTAAACTTAAATAGTTCCTGGTCGTAGGATTACTAACTGGTAATTAATAATCCGCAGAGATCGGTACATACTATTCTTGCTTCATTATGAAGGATGTCTGTTCTCATAGACATTTGTGTGGTGACACTATAGCTAGTATGTAGGTGCTTATTATAGAATAAGTTCACTGAACATGACTCGCACAGCTGAACAACTGATAGAGTTCACTCACGTGTCAGCAGTTGTTCACATAGTGATAGTTGTACAAGTATCCTTAGACTTGAGGTCATCATAGTCATCTTGTGTACACTGAACTATGCTTTGGTTTAGTTCTTAGTCTCCAGGGATAATTATTAGGGCTCTACTGGGTATAGGAATTTGTACACGAAGATAGTATATGATCAATAGAGGATCTACCCCTTCCAGTGAAGGAAGCGAATGTTCAAGGCTGATCCACTTATGCTAGTTCAGGAATCTCTGGCCAGAGTAAATGAAATTAGAAAGGAGTTTCTAATTTGCATAGAACTACGCATAGTAAATGGTAAGCAAGTGATTGAATTAGATAGGCTTGACACGAGATTCATGCCTTGTATTTAATCGGGACATTGTAGGATAGAAGGAGTTTATTGTACGGTAACTATTCACTGAATAGGTTCTTGGTATTCTAAGCAGTGAATTCATATTATCCGGATAGTCGCGATATGCTGAGAAGTATCTCTCACGATGTAGAATAAATGTGATTAATTAATTAATCATATTTAATAAATTAGAGAATTTATATAAATAATGATAAAATAGTTTTATTATTATTTATTTCTACTACCGGCTTAATATTGAACCTACAGGGTCACACCATAAAAAGAGAATGATTTAATTGTGGAGGAATTAATTAATAATGGCTAATAATTATTTATTTATGAAATAAAAAATTAATTGGAAAATTTAATAATTGATTAAATGAGATTTAATTGATTATAAATTAATTAAGAAAAGTTCTTAATATTATTAATTAAGGATTTAATTTTTGGAAATTAAATCAAGAGAGAGAATTATTTCTAAAGTGTTTAGAAAAAGGATTAATAATTAAAAGGTATTTTAATTATTAATGAGAATAATAAATGGGATAATAATAATAATATTTATGGGAAAATTTCAGCTGAAAATTTTGCCTATAAATATACTATTATAGACCCTATTTTTATTCGAACCCCAAAACCCAAAAAGTTTGGAAAACCCAATTCTCTCCACCTCCTTCCTCCTCCTTAACATCATTTTCTTGGTGGATACCGGTGGAGTGCTTCACACTTGAGGAGCAACTGCTAAGGATCTCTGATCGTTGTCTCTGAATTATTTTAAAGGTTAGATTCGATCCCCTCAAATTTTTATTCATGATCTGTATGCTTTTATTTGGATTTTATATGTGCGAAAGTGTTTTGCCATGCCCCCGCTGCGTTTAAAATCCAACAAAGGGTAATAACAATAACTATTGAAGGAAGTAGTAATGAAGTTGTGATCTCATGTGTGTTTAATATTGTTAATTCAAGTATCAATTAAGTGTTTAATTCTCGTAATTAATTCTAGTTAATAAGTAGTTAATCAAATCTAAGTGTTATTGTCTTGACATTAAAAAGTAATTATACATTGGTGAGTGAGTGTTAATTGAACATAATTAGTCTGAGTCTCTGTGTGAACGAACTAGAAAGTATTCTATATTACTTGCGAACACGTATACTTGCGTGTATTATTAGCGCGTGTTTTCCGCCCTGACAAGTTTTTGGCGCCGCTGCCGGGGACTCGGCGTATTTGTTTAGTTTATGTACTTACCATCAGTGGTCATTATGACTCATTGATTAAGACTTGTTACTTATTATTTCCGGTTGTGTTTAGGTACTTTAGCGAGCGTTTGTGCAAACACGTTCTCGTACTCGCAAGAGGACTTTAGATACGGCTGAGGAGACAGACGAAGTTCTTGGTATTCCGGAGAAGATAGATTTTGAAGATTCGGATACAGAGAGTGAGCAGAAAGAACCAGTAATCATGGGTGATCGTATAGTTCCGGCAGATACAGATCTTATGGACTTTTCTCGGCCTAAAATTGATGACATTCAGTCAAGCATCCTTCATCCGGATATTCAGGCTAACACTTTTGAAATCAAGTCGGGCACTATTCAGATGGTGCAAAATTCTGTTTCTTTTGGAGGTGCTGCTACTGAAGACCCCAACATGCACATCAGGAATTTTGTCGAGATCTGTAGTACTTTCAAATATAATGGTGTGACTGATGAGGCTATCAAGCTGAGGCTTTTCCCATTCTCTCTGAGGGATAAAGCTAAGGACTGGTTACATTCTGAACCAGCTGGGTCCATTACTACTTGGCAAGATCTTGCGCAAAAGTTTCTGGTAAAGTTGTATCCAATAGCGAAAACTGCGGCTATGAGGAGTGCTCTTACTCAGTTTGCGCAGCAGCCTACATAATCCATGTACGAAGCTTGGGAGCGCTATAAGGAGATGTTGAGAAAGTGTCCACATCATGGTATGCCTGATTGGATGGTGATCACTGGTTTCTATAATGGTTTGGGGGCCCAATCTCGGCTCATGCTCGATGTAGCAGCTGGAGGCGCTTTGTGGGCCAAAAGCTATACTGAGGCTTATAATCTTATTGAGACTATGGCTGCAAATGAGCATCAAAACCCAACTCAAAGGATGATGCCTGGGAAGGTAGCAGGTATTCTGGAAGTTGATGCAGCTACAGCTATTGCAGCGCAGCTCCAAGCGCTGTCTATGAAGGTCGATTCTCTAGCCACCTATGGAGTCAATCAGATAGCTTTGGTCTGTGAACTTTATGCAGGTTCTTATGCTACGGATCAGTGTTCTCTTGTTAATGAATCTGTTCAGTATGTGAACAATTATCAGCGACCGCAGCAGCCTGTGCCAGCTACTTATCATCCTAATAACAGTAATCATCCAAATTTCAGCTGCAGTAATAATTAGAATGCTATTCAGCAACCATATCAGTAAGGCGTAAGTAAACAGTTTAATCCACCTGGATTCCAGCAACCACAGCATTATGCTCTAAGGCAATTATATCCTCAACAAGGAGGTGTTGCTCCACCTTCGAGTGCTGATTTTGAGGAACTTAAGATGTTGTGCAAAAGTCAGACTGTTTCTATCAAGACCTTGGAAAATCAAATCGGTCAAATAGCCAATGTAGTGCTCAATCGTCAACCTGACATACTTCCCAGTGATACTGAAGTGCCAGGTAGAAAGGAAGCTAAAGAGCAAGTCAAGGCTATTACCTTAAGGTCTGGAAAAGTTGTTGATGCTTTAAAAGCAAAAGACGGAGAAGCTGAAGTTGGTGATGAAGAAGCTAAGCAAAAGGAGAAAGCGGCGGAACCAAGGAAGACTACTGTTGAACACACTCTGCATGAGGGTAATACAGGGGAGAAACAGCTCTATCCTCCACCACCTTTCCCTAAGAGATTGCAACAACAAAAGTTGGATAAGCAGTTTGGTAAGTTTCTGGCCAAGAAACTTCACATCAACATACCTTTCGCTAAGGCTCTGGAGCAAATGCCTAATTATGCGAAATTTATGAAGATTATTCTTTTAAGGAAGGTGAAACTGGAGGACCTTGAGACCGTTGCTCTAAAGGAAGAGTGTAGTACTGTGCTGCAACAAAAATTACCTCCAAAGCTTAAAGATCCAGGTAGCTTCACCATTTCTTGCACCATTGGCAAGTTGTCTTTTGACAAATGCCTGTGCGATTTGGGAGCAAGCATCAATCTGATGTCGTTGTCTATCTTCAAAAAGTTGAATTTTCCTGATCCAAAGCCCACCTATATGTCTCTACAATTGGCTGATCATTCTATTACATACCCACGAGGCATAGTGGATGATGTGCTAGTAAAGGTGGATAAGCTCTTCTTTCCTGCTGACTTTATTATTCTGGATTTCGAGGAAGATAAGAAGATTCCCATCATTTTGGGGAGACCTTTCGTGGCTACAGGCCGTACCTTGATAGATGTGCAGAAAGGAGAACTTACTATGAGGGTGCAGGATCAAGATGTGACATTCAATGTATTCTAAGCGATGAAATTCCCTACAGAAGACGAGGAGTGCTTAAAGGTGGATTTGATTGATTCTGCGGTTACTTCAGAACTTGATCATATGCTAAGGTCTGATGCCTTAGAGAAAGCCTTAGTGGGGGAGTTTGAAAGTGATGATGAGGATGGCAATGATCAACTACAATATCTAAATGCTTCTTCTTGGAGGCGAAAGCTAGACATGCCATTTGAATCTCTTGGTACTTCTGACCTCAAAAATGCTGAAGGAAAGCTCAAACCATCTATTGAGGAAGCACCTACTTTGGAGCTTAAACCATTACCTGAACACTTGAGGTATGCTTTTTTAGGTGATGCATCTACTTTACCTGTTATTATTGCATCTGACCTTTCAGGTAGTGTGGAGGACAAGCTCTTGAGGATCTTGAGAGAATTCAAATCGGCTATCGAATGGACTATAGCAAACATCAAAGAGATCAGCCCTTCGTACTGCATGCATAAAATTCTGCTAGAGGAAGGTAGTAAGCCGACTGTTGAGCAACAGCGAAGACTTAATCCTATCATGAAAGAAGTGGTGAAGAAAGAAATTCTGAAGTGGCTGGATGCAGGAATCATATATCCTATTTCTGACAGTTCTTGGGTGAGCCCGTGCAGTGTGTACCTAAGAAGGAGGTATTACTGTGGTAGCAAATGAGAAGAACGAGCTCATCCCCACTCGAACAATCACAGGATGGAGAGTATGCATGGACTACAGAAAGTTGAACAAGGCCACGAGGAAGGATCACTTCCCTCTTCCATTTATTGATCAGATGCTTGACAGGTTGGCCGGTCATGAGTATTATTGTCTTCTGGATGGCTATTCAGGGTATAATCAGATTTGTATTGCACCAGAAGATCAAGAAAAACTACCTTCACTTGTCCATTTGGCACGTTTGCTTTTCGCAGAGTTTCGTTTGGCTTATGTGGCGCACCGGCCACTTTTCAGAGATGTATGATGGCTATATTCTCTAATATGATTGGAAATAATGTCGAAGTGTTCATGGACGACTTCTCCATCTTTGGACATTCGTATGATGAATGTTTGAATAATCTTCGTGCGGTGCTCAAAAGGTGTGTGGAAACTAATTTGGTGCTTAATTGGGAAAAATGTCACTTTATGGTGCGTGAAGGCATTATTTTTGGGCATAAGGTATCTAGCAAGGGTCTCGAGGTGGACAAAGCCAAGGTGGGAGTCATTGAAAATATTCCACCACCTATTTCTGTGAAAGGAATCCGTAGTTTTCTTGGTCATGCTGGTTTTTATCGGCGTTTCATCAAGGATTTTTCGAAGATATCTAAGTCGTTGTGCAACTTGCTCGAGAAGGATGTGCCTTTCAAATTTAATGATGAATGCTTGGTGGAATTCGAGACTCTCAAGAAGAGTTTGATAACTGCACCAGTTATTACGGCACCTGATTGGACAGAGCCTTTTGAGATGATGCTTGATGCGAGTGATTATGCGGTGGGCGCAGTTCTTGGGCAGCGCAAGAATAATCCCTTTCATGTGGTCTACTATGCTAGTAAAACTCTAAATGGAGCTCAAATGAACTACACCGCTACTGAGAAGGAGCTCTTGGCCATAGTCTTTGGTTTCGAAAAAATTCGATCTTATTTGCTTGGGACAAAGGTGACAGTGTTCACTGATCATGCGGCCATTCGCTATTTGGTTTCCAAAAAGGATTCAAAGCCTAGACTCATTCGTTGGGTGCTCTTGCTACAGGAATTTGAGTTAGAGATCAAAGATCGAAAAGGTACTGAGAATCAAGTAGCTGACCATCTCTCTAGATTGGAGAATCTCGATTCTACTTCACATGATAAGATATTGATTAACGAATCTTTTCCGGATGAGCAGTTGTTCGCAGTTCAGGAGGAAGAGCCATGGTTCGCAGATATTGTGAACTATCTTGTCATCAATATAATGCCTCCTAATATGAATACAGCTCAAAAGAAGAAGTTTCTGCATGAGGTAAAGTGGTACATGTGGGATGAACCGTATTTGTTTAGACAAGGAGCTGACCAGATCATCAGGAGATGTATCCCATTCCGTGAGACAGAGGGGATATTACGAGACTGCCACTCCACAATTTATGGTGGACATTATGGTGGTGAGAAGACGGCAGCTCATATTCTGCAAGCAGGTTTTTTCTGGCCTACTTTGTTTAAGGATGCTCATCAGTTCGTTTTAAGGTGTGATCGTTGCCAAAGAGTGGGGAATCTTACGAGGAAGGATGAGATGCTGTTAAATGTGATGCTTGAAGTCGAGGTCTTTGATGTTTGGGGAATCGATTTCATGGGACCATTTATCTCGTCCTGCAATAATCAGTACATCTTGTTGGCAGTCGATTATGTCTCAAAATAGGTAGAAGTCAAGGCTCTAGCGACGAATGATGCAAAGGTAGTGTTGAATTTTCTTCATAAGCAGATTTTCACAAGGTTTGGAACGCCACAAGTAATCATAAGTGATGAGGGGTCGCATTTTTGCAACCGTAAGTTCACATCTATGATGCAGCGCTACAATGTGAATCATCGTGTTGCTACTGCCTATCATCCGCAAACGAATGGTCAAGCGGAAGTGTCTAATAGAGAGATCAAGCGCATTCTAGAGAAAGTTGTTTGTCAGTCAAGGAAGGATTGGTCTTTAAAGCTCGATGAAGCTATTTGGGCTTACAGAACATCATACAAGACTCCACTTGGGATGTTCCCGTTTCAACTTGTTTATGGTAAGGGATGTCATTTACCTGCGGAGCTTGAGCATAAGGCCTATTGGGCATTGAAGAAGTTGAACCTTGATCTAGATGTAGCTGGAAAGAAGCGGATGCTTCAGTTAAAAGAACTTGATGAATTTCGACTCCAAGCGTACGAGAACAACAAAATGTACAAGGAAAAAGTGAAAAGGTGGCACGACAGGAAGTTATATCCTAAGTCATTCATGTCGGGGCAGCAAGTTCTCTTATTCAACTCTCGTCTCCGACTTTTTCCTGGAAAGTTGAAATCAAGGTGGTCTGGACCTTTTATTGTCAAAAGTGTGTTTCCACATGGAGCGGTGGAGATTTTTGAGAATGATCTGGGCCAAGCATTCAAGGTTAATGGTCATCGTTTGAAGCATTACTATGGGGACACGACAAACCGGGAAGTGGTTAGTGCCATTTTATTGTCAACTTGAGCGAAGTACCCTACATCAAGCTAATGACGAAAAAGAAGCGCTTCTTGGGAGGCAACCCATGAGTTGTGACTATAGGAACCCTTAGAAGTTAGTAACCTATCCAAAACCACAAAAAATCTGAAAAACCAGGCCAAGAAAAAAAATCCAGAAGGTCCCTGAGCGCCCGCTCAGCTCTGCTGAGAGCGACCGCTCAGGGCCCGACTGCCTGAAAAAAATTTAACCTAATAAAAAGCAAAAAAAATCATAAAAATTAAAAAAATTAAAACACAACCCACAACCCACGAGCTATTTTCCTATAAACCCACGTTTTTAACCCTCAAACCCACTCATAATCAAATTGTAACCCTAATCTTCACCCTATATATACATACAACTATTCCATATACTCCCCCATACACTTTCAACCTTAAACTCTCTCCCATATTCAAAAACACAATTCTTAAGCACTTTTTTCTCAGTTTCAATGGCACCCAAGAGATCCAGGACTATTGATAGCAGCAACACTGTTCTTACTGTTGATTCTTCGAGGGGTACTGTTGTGAGACCTCGTTTGTTTGATAGGGCTGCTGAGGAGGAGTATACTAGGCTTCTGGGTAAGCAGATTTTGAAGGAGAGGGGATTCTTACCATCGGGGAGGGATGGTGAGTTGTTGCCAATGATTGCTGAAAAGGGGTGTCTTTCTGTGAGTCACCGAAGGCGGTTCCGATGAGCATGGTTCACGAGTTCTATGCGAACGCGAAAGCTGAAAAGAATGGGTTTTCTGTTGTGCGGGGGCTGACGGTGGACTATCATCCTGAGGCGATTCGCCATGTGATTGGGTAGCGCCAGAGGAAGGCCACGGAGGAGAATTGGAATGAGAAACCCTCCGAGGAGTTTGATTTAGACCTGATTTGTGCTACTCTCTGTAGGCCGGGCACAATTTGGACGTTCAAGACTGGGACTAACGAGTATCGTCATCTTTCGGCGATTGCGATGAATAGGTATGCCCATGCATGGAATGCCTTTATTTGTGCTAATATTCTACCTACTTCACATGCACATGAGATTACAGTTGAGCGGACACAGTTGTTATGGGGTATTTTGAATGAGGAGTACTATGTGGACCTTGGTGAGTTCATCTACCAAGGAATTCTGAAGTTTTTGAGGGGAACGAAGCACATGAACATCCCTTATGCATCTACTATTATAAAGCTTTGCCGAACAGTGGGAGTTCAGTGGCCTTCTCATGAGCAGTTGCAGTTGCCAGTCGCTCCTATTGATTCCGGGACTCTGAATGCGATGCAGGAGTGGACTGGTGGAGAGCCCGAGGAGCATGGGCTGGGTTATCATCTTCCAGGAGGACGTCCAGCAGCTGGTGCTACCATGGCGAGACCGGGGCGTGATGAGGCAGGCTCTTCTAGAGATCAGGAGGGTGCTGGGATGGCTGATGCCCAGTATAGGAGGCTGTCGAGGAGGATGGATGCTATGTACGAGACGTAGAGCAGGTTTGCTCAGGAGCTTACCCTTGCACTTGGGACTGCTTTTAGAGGCCTTGGAGCTGAAATCCAGTGGCCCGTTTTTGGTGAGGACTCTGTGTATCCGCCTCCTGATACTCCACCCTCTGAGGGTGATGATGATTTCTCCGAGTAGGTATACCCTGTGTTCCTTTCTACTACCTTCACTTGGGACAGTGAAGATTTTAAGTTTGGGGGTGGTAGTTAAGGAATATTTTGTGTGTGTGTCATATAGTTGCATATTCATGATAGTTTAGTTCATATAATTGCATATTTTTGACATATAGTTTTTTTATTTTATTTTATAGCTTTATTTATCATGCCATTTAGCTCATGCATTTGCCATGATCCCTTTTGCGTTGCTTTACCAATTGACTTGTGATGTTGATGCGAGTGTAGTGATAGCGTTAGAGTGATGTTGAGTCTTGTAGGTTGACATGCATGCTAGAAACACTTGTAATTTCACTGAGTCTTATAGAATGCCTAGGGACTAGATTGTTGTCATGGGTTAATGGTTTTTTAGGTTAATTTATTGATTATGCTTAGAATTTATAATAGGTTCTTAGTGATAAAAGGCATGAAAAGAAAAAAATTGGAGTAAAAAAATTGGAATTCATTGCTAAGTATGGTTAGGCGTCAAATGGCTAGTAGCCGGCTCGTATTTTTATGCGAGTAGTCTAGGGTTGAGCAAGATGGAGCGAAACGCACTTGCTCAGAAATTGAAAAAAAAAAGAAAAAAAAAGAAAAATAATAAAGAGTTAATGCATAATTGAACACGAATGGGCTCTTTGGTATTCGAGTTATTAAGTTCTTAGGGGACTTTGTGCCTAGTGATCTAAGGATTTTAAAGTCTGGGATCCGGTAACCTAACGCTTGCTACATGGATGTCATTGTATAAGTCTTTTGTGGATCTCACTCATTGCACGATCAAATAAGCATTTGTTTGTGTGTTAAATAAAAAGCATGATTCCGTAATAAGCTCCAGTAATCTTGAAGTGTTATAAGTCATTCTGTGCCTAGAAATTTATTCTTCGTATAATCATGTGATTGCCTTGAGGATAGTCGAGTTGTGATAATTGATCTAGCTTCGAAGCATATCTGTTAAGCTCCGCACACACCACGTATTTGGTTGCGTGTTAGTTTGCATGATTTGATTGATCTTTATTCGCCTAATTACATTTGTTGAGATATCGTGAATTGGTTGGTTTGGTCATAGTAAGGGGGATCGCTGCATTTCATATAGATTGCATTCATGCATATTTTTGTTTTGTTTTGTTTTTGAGTCTGTGATGCTTGAGGACAAGCATCGATTTAAGTTTGAGGGTGTGATAAATGGCATTTTATACCACTTAGAACGTCTTATAATAGCTTGAATTGATGTCTTGAAATCAAGTATTTTGTGTATTTTATGCGTTTTTCTAATATTTGTGCATTTCAATGTATGACTTGCGTTTGTGGAGAGATTTCATCAAGAATAAGCCTTAGTATGTGCTTGGCATTGCAAGTGGGAAGTTAGGAGCAGAATGCAGCGAAGAACGGGAGCAGAAAAATGAATTTTCCAGAAAGGTTCTGAGCGCCCGCTCAGCTCTGCTGAGCGACCGCTCAGGAAGCTGAGCGCCCGCTCAGGATTGCTGAGCGGTCGCTCAGGGGTGTAAAAAAAGATACTGATTTTTAGACTCCTAATTATGTTGAGCTTCCAACTTCTAAGATAGATGGGTTTTGTGGGACTCCTATATAAGTAGTTTTCAGAGACGTTTCACGTGTGTTGAATCGTAGTATCAATCGAGGAGCAAGGAGATAAGGAAGAAGACCGTTTTAGCATACCGCAACGAAGAGGAAGCATAGTTTCTTGTGATTCTTTTATTCGTTATAACAGTGGATGCTAGTTTTCTTTACTTTGAACCTATTTACTCTTGTGACGTACTCTGGTTTAATATAAATAGTTTATTTAGTTATTTTCTTGTATTATTATCATGTTTTCATATGAACCCATGGTGACGATGAGTTCAATCATGGGTTAATCGTGATCATGGGGTCATAACGGATTTGCTATAGAATTCTTTAGTTAGTTGTTTAATACCTTAGTGTGTGATGATTGTATGATATCTAGTATTGGTTGTGCTTATTCGTCTTATGTGTGTCGCGGACATATAAGATAGGGTGTTAATCTCTTGTGAAGCGACAGTGGATCTTGAGGTTTAGAACTTGCCATGCTAGTATAGGGTCATGTATGTGTATGCATAATTAGTGGGTAACTCTAACCGTCTTACTTGCCCTGTGTAATCATAAGAAATAACTTATTCTTAAATCGTTATGTTGTCAAATTCTGTAGACATATAGGGTCTTAACATAATTGATGCCTATTCAACTTCTGTCTTAATTGTGGATGCTTGGTAGAATGGTATTAGTACAACGAAAGTTGGCTTTTATCAGTTTCGTGTTGTTCGATTAATATCATCACTGTTACATGCTAAGGGTAATAACAATAACTATTGAAGGAAGTAGTAATGAAGTTGTGATCTCATGTGTGTTTAATATTGTTAATTCAAGTATCAATTAAGTGTTTAATTCTCGTAATTAATTCTAGTTAATAAGTAGTTAATCAAATCTAAGTGTTATTGTCTTGACATTGAGAAGTAATTATACATTGGTGGTGAGTGTTAATTGAACATAATTAGTCTGAGTCTCTGTGGGAACGAACTAGAAAGTATTCTATATTACTTGCAAACACGTATACTTGCGTGTATTATTAGCACGTGTTTTCCGCCCTAACACCCCCCACACACACATTTCTCTTTAATTCATTAAACAATCTGCAAACAGTCGTTAAACGAGAGTCCTGCTTTTCCCATGTCATAATTCAAGCAATGCTCCCTCTAAAATTTTATCCTCCGAGTATAAATGATCACCCAAAACAGAAACTCCATGTTTGTTTAATGGTATTAAGTAGGGGATATGATCATAATCCTTTAAATTTTTCAATCTCATGTTTATTTTCTAAAAAATTAGTGAAGATTTATCCAAGGATTATAATCCTTTAAATTATCTTATCTCATGATTGTTTTGTTGGTGTAGAGTGCAGGACTATAATTGTAAGGCATATGTCATAGCCTATTTGTATATTCGAGGATTTAACTCAACTCAAATAAGAATGTAATAAGTAAATAGTGGATCTACCGTCAAAGAGATCTCGCAAAGTAACATCTGTCAAAGGATTCAGAAACTAGGGTCATCTACAGACTTGAGGAATTAATTCACTGGAAGAAGTTCAAGAAATTGATCAAGCCTCGGTGATATAAATCAAGGTTGTGGATTTAATCAAGTGACAGAGATCTCGTCAAGGTATCAAAGAATTACAAGGATTTAATCTGAAGAAAATCAAGTATCAAAGTCAAGACATGAAGAAACGTCACGAAAGTTAGTCACTCATGAACCAGACAGTACATCGAGTGTCAACATTGAAGTGGTGGAATTGATTCATAATTGACTGTGATTATCAGAAGATTTTCAGAAGAATGGTTGCTGCTCAAGATTAGTATTAATTCTCTATTAATTAATTAAGTCATATAATTTAATTAAGAAAATAAATTATATCTGCAAAAATTAATTTATTTATTAATTGAATTAATTGATTAATTAATTCATAATTAATATTAAGAATTTTCAGAAGTTTAATTGGATTAAAAACAGTCTTAAATCAGCAAGACAATTGAAAATGAACTAGCATGACAATCAGGATTGTCATACCGATTGTCATGCCAAGTCATTTCAATTGTCCTACCGAAAGTTCTACTGGGAGGAGATAGTCTTGCTAGTTCAACTGATTGTCATACCGAAAGTCATTGTAGTTCAATCAGATTGTCTTGCTAGTACAATCAATAGTCCTACCGATTTTCTTGCTGAGCTCAGGATTGTCTTGCCAGTTTAATGAGAGTCTGTTGATTGATTTAAAAAGAAAAGAAGAAGCAGAAGACCATATACACACAGAACACAAGTCAAAAATAAGAACACAGCAGAAAAGAAAAAGAAGACAATATTTCATCCTTCATCTGCATCCTTCAAGATCATAATTTCTAGTTTGTAAAGTTAAATCCAATCAACTAGAAATCATTCTCTTGTTCTTGTGTAACTATCTAGCGGATCAAAATCCCTATAACTTAATCTCAAATTACGTTTAGCATTTGAATCTTTTTATTGCAAAAATAGAAAAAGTTCATGTCGAATTTATTCAAGATTTGTGATAATTAATTTGAGATTAATTCCTTGTAATCGATACAGTTGTTGTAACACCTTTCAAGTTTAATAATATTCTTATTTAACTTGAATTTTGTTTCACATTTTTATTCTGCATTTAATTCGATTATTTGGTATTGTTTGTATTCAACCCCCTTTCTACAAACACATTGGGACCTAACAATTGATATCAGAGCCTTCTGATTAACGAACAAATCAAGATCCTAGACTTTTGTGATTTTTCAACTCCTTGAATTTTTATTTATTCAAAAATTCATAATGACTTCACAAAAAGTTGGAACCGTTAAAATTCCACTATTTGATAAAGAAAATTATATCATGTGGAAGAAGAAGATGCTCTTGTTTTTACAAGTTGCAAATCCCAAATATCTGAACTTGTTAAAGAAGGGTCCAACAACTCCAATGGTTATTGAACCAGAGGTGATAGTAGATGATGTTGTGATTACCAAAGCTAGAACCTATCCAAAAGAGCCTGAGGATTTTTCTCCTGCTGAAAAAGAAGAAGCCTCCTTGGATGCCAGCCTTCAGTTAATTTTAGTTGATTCCCTCGATCCCTTGATGAACAGACATGTGATGAACTGTAAAAATTCCAAACACATCTGGGAAACTATTGAGGTGATTAATGAAGGTACAGAGGAAGTTAGGGAGAACAAGTTGGAGATCCTAACCTCTGAGTATGAATATTTTAAATCAAATCCAGGAGAAGGAATTACTGAAGTGTTTGAGAGGTACAATGCGTTGATCAACAACCTAAACATAAATGGGAAATATTATTCAATCAGGAGGTCAACAAAAAGTTCCTTTTAACACTGCCAACTCATCTTGAACATAGAATCACTGCCATTAGAGAATCTAGAGATCTGAGTGAGATTTCTTTGGATAGACTCTATGGTGTGTTGAAAACCTATGAGTTGGAGCAGATTCAGCAAAAGGAAGTTTACGGGAAAGATAGAATGGTCAGCACATCTACTGCTCTTGTAGCTGAAGGTCAACAACAACAACAATCTCAACAGTCGGAGAGAATGGTACAGTTTTCCAAGGCTGAGGAAAATGTGATAGTAGCAGGATATGATCCTCCTACTACAAATCAATCCAGTGATGATTTTTATTCCTTGGAAGAGCTGGAGCAATTGGAAGATGAGTCAATGGCCCAAATTGTCAAGAGATTCTCCAATGTCAGATTCAAGAGAAATCCCAAGTTCAAGTACAAGTCCAACTACAACAGATTCCAGATAGGTGGATCTTCATCCTCTAACACCAGTAGTGGTGGATACAAAACAGGGATGGTTGATCGGAGCACCATTAGATGCTATAACTGCAATGAGTTGGGACACTTTGTCGCAGAATGCAGGAAGCCAAAGCAAGTAAGGAAGAACTTTTATGATTCAAATCAGAAGAGTAACTCTGAAAGGGCTTACCTGGCAAAGGGAAGAAGCTGGGATGATACTGACAGTGAAGATGAAGAAGAAGGGAATCTTGCTCTTATGGCTATTGATGGAAAAGCTTCATCGTCAAGAAAAGAGGTAAAATATACTGATGCTGAATTAGTTTATCATCTAGGAGGTAACTTAGATTGTGCTCGTCGTGATAATGAACTGTTAAGTTTACAGATCAAAGACCTTGAGAAAGAGGTCAAAGAATTAAGACTTGTGCATATTAATCAAGACAAGTTAAAAGAACAAGTATCTTTTCTAGAGAATAGAGTTGACTGTTATAGAAAACTCGAAACTATTCTCAAAGACAAGATCACCGATCTTGAGACTAAGGTTAGAGCCTACTTCAACTCTTGTTCGAAGGCTAAAGAGTTCTACAGTAAGCAAGCTGTTAATCAAACATCTGGAATAGGTTATGATTACAATGTTGATATTGGAGAATTAGGCATAAACTCCCCTCCTCATGTATGTGCTAAAGGGAGGGAAGTACCACATGTGCTTAAGGGTGTTGATGAACCCCTCTATAAAGCATCAATTATTGAACCATTTGATGCGACCTCTTCTGTTATTCAAGAAGAAATACGTGCTAAAGATCTTGCTAATGAGAAGGTTGTTTCCAAGTCGAGTGTGTCGAAAGTTCCAGTCAAAGTTGTGAAAGCAACTGAGACTAACTCAGACACACATGAGTTGGATAACAAAAATGCCATGTCTACCATGCATAAATTGCCTGCTGTTAATATCTCTCATAAAGCATGTGGTGTTTCTAATTGTATGTCTTGTGCTTTTAATATGATGTATGCTTATTTTAATGGTAAGCATGTTTCTAATGATAAGACTACTCCTTGTCAGCATGTGAATAACAAGAAGCATGATAGGTCTAAGATTGCTAGTCCTTCTAAGGCTAGAAAGGAGACATTTATGCCTAAGCCTAAACAGAAATTTGTTAAGGCTGTTTATAAGGTCAAATGTTCAGTCATTGAGAAAGTTGAGACCATTAAAGTTAAAAATGTTTTTTTTCCTGACAAAGGACAATTCTACAAGTATGTCGGGCCCAACCAAGTTTGGGTTCCGAAGAAGGTCTAATCTGTTTGTAGTGCAGGGCATTAAACAGGTATAACCGGTAGTGTGGATTCTTGACAGTGGATCATCAAGACATATGACCGGAGATAGAGCCCTGCTATCAAATGTGGTTGAGAAAGCTGGCCCCCTGGTTACCTTTGGAGATAACAGCAAAGGTTTATCTGAGGGATATGGCTGTTTACAACCTGGGAATGTTATCATTGAAAATTTGTATATTGTGCTAAGTTATTATCAGGAAGCAGTATCTAACATATAACACCGGTGACGAGACTTGAGAATATTACGACATATCAGGCACCTGCTGCACATTACACTTGGAATTGGACTCTAGTAAGATGTGTACAAGTGTACTCCTGGATGGTGAGTCAAAAGAGGAAGTCAGTGCACCACATGGACTTTACAGCTGCAGATCTATTGGACTATGCAATCTCTTCTTCACAATCTCACTTCAGGTTGTTATGAACTAGTGTACTACTCAAGCAATCGTCAAGAACATGGTATGACACTCTAACTGAAGTTACAGTTTAATATGAACTAGTAGAGTCGTCATATTATTAACTCTCTTATCACTAGGCACAAACATATTGTTTTATATGTGCAGTGAGTTTTAGGAGAAAATCAAACTTCTTTCTACATTAGTGATTTCTTATTTCATATAAAATCCTTTGAAATCACTATTGTACATCATCTCTCTCAAAAGATTAAATGTATAATTTTCATTCATTATATATCTTAAGTACATTTTATCTCTCTATTGCCATAAGTTCTGTGATACAGGTTCAGTCTCCAATGACTTTCTTTCATTGACAGTCATGAGGTTGAAAATCCACAACATCTATCCCAGACTGTAAAGACAAATACGGAAACAGAACCAACCAACACTCTCTTACCACTAAAATAAAGTATGAGTGAGCGTGAGGGAGATAGTTCCTTAGTGCACCACATAAGGAAGGTTCTGAAGTCAACCCAGCAGCTCTGTCTCCTACATAGATGAGTAATATTTAAACTGAGACAACTGCTAGCCCCCATACATCTTCTCAAAAAGATGTAATGGCTGAAAAGGCACAAAAACAGTTACTAGATTCATTCTCTCAACAGGGTGCGTCTATTGAATTTTGCCTGTCGGCCAAGGCATCCGATGTAGTGTCACCACCTCAAATATAAACAATTCTTGATGCACAAGGAAATGTCACACACACAAAGGATGAGTTGACGGAAACAAGAGTTTCGACCATTTTAAGGTCAGATTCGATTGTTCAAGGTTCGTTAATGGACCAATTGCCTTTACAGGTGTTAGGAGAGGATATTGATCCAAAAGCCATATGTCAGTGGTCAGTGTCTACCTCCCCAGGCTTAAATCCCCTGGATGCATCTGCGGATAGTGGATCTGACATAGGTGCAGATCGGCAACTTGTTGACAGTGATTCAGATATTACCTGATGAGTCACAAGGAAATGTCTTCACAGACATTAGAAGGGAACCTTGATCTTTATGCTAAATTCTTTGGATCATTATTTACCTTCCCAGAATTCAAATCTGGAACCCTAAAAGGGAAACTAGCAACTTGTAGATTATGACTCAGATTCATCTGACGAGTTTAACAAGGATGGGGATTTGCGAACTCCCATTGCACCACCTGTGACCTCCTTAAGGATGGCTAAGGTGATTTTCCTTGCAGGTACAGCTGAATGTTGGAGCTATGAAAGGAGTGATACACTTGTGAGAATGAGTGTAAACACGAGTGGAGAGAAGAGTGAAACACATGTGAGGTACACTAAAACAGAATCACACACTCACAGTGAGGAAGAAAGAGAAACTACTTGTTATTTCTTTTCCAACCAAGTGAAACATGAGAATTCCTTCAAATAACGGCATACATTCCTTCTCAAAGGGGGAGATAAAAGCTTAAGTAATAGTTTGGAGGATTCCTCAACTAAGGGGGAGAAATAACAGGGAGGAAGAAAAAGATCCTACATATGTACACTACACCACACCATTGTTGTTTGTAACTACGGATCCTATTGTACGGGAGAGGTGGTAAACACAAGGTGATTTTCTAGTAAGGGAAGAAGCTGTTAGGGGAGTACCATTGGTTTTTATCTGCGGATCCTATTGTACGGGAGAGGTGGTAAACGAAGGTGATCTTCTTTAATCAGTTGATTCTCATAGGGGGAGAAGCAAGAGAGATATGCGCTTTTCAACAGGAAATGTGGTTGTACAAAAGAAGATGAAACTACTTGAAGATATGTTCAGTCTAGAGGAACATCTATTTAGAATCTGGAAAATGTTAAATGTTATCCAGAACTTTTCTGATATTTACTTTGCATTTCTGTTTATTTCTTTTTCTTATTTGTTAATTGAGTTATCCTCTAGGTATTTGTGTGTTATTGTCTAACAAACAAATAGGGGGAGATTGTAAGGCATATGTCATAGCCTATTTGTATATTCGAGGATTTAACTCAACTCAAATAAGAATGTAATAAGTAAATAGTGGATCTACCGTCAAAGAGATCTCGCAAAGTAACATCTGTCAAAGGATTCAGAAACAAGGGTCATCTACAGACTTGAGGAATTAATTAACTGGAAGAAGTTCAAGAAATTGATCAAGCCTCAGTGATATAAATCAAGGTTGTGGATTTAATCAAGTGACAGAGATCTCGTCAGGGTATCAAAGAATTACAAGGATTTAATCTGAAGAAAATCAAGTATCAAAGTCAAGACATGAAGAAACGTCACGAAAGTTAGTCACTCATGAACCAGACAGTACATCGAGTGTCAACATTGAAGTGGTGGAATTGATTCATAATTGACTGTGATTATCAGAAGATTTTCAGAAGAATGGTTGCTGCTCAAGATTAGTATTAATTCTCTATTAATTAATTAAGTCATATAATTTAATTAAGAAAATAAATTATATCTGCAAAGATTAATTTATTTATTAATTGAATTAATTGATTAATTAATTTATAATTAATATTAAGAATTTTTAGAAGTTTAATTGGATTAAAAACAGTCTTAAATCAGCAAGACAATTGAAAATGAACTAGCATGACAATCAGGATTGTCATACCGATTGTCATGCCAAGTCATTTCAATTGTCCTACCGAAAGTTCTACTGGGAAGGAGATAGTCTTGCTAGTTCAACTGATTGTCATACCGAAAGTCATTGTAGTTCAATCAGATTGTCTTGCTAGTACAATCAATAGTCCTACCGATTGTCTTGCTGAGCTCAGGATTGTCTTGCCAGTTCAATGAGAGTCTGTTGATTGATTTAAAAAGAAAAGAAGAAGCAGAAGACCATATACACACAGAACACAAGTCAAAAATAAGAACACAACAGAAAAGAAAAAGAAGACAATATTTCATCCTTCATCTGCATCCTTCAAGATCATAATTTCTAGTTTGTAAAGTTAAATCCAATCAATTAGAAATCATTCTCTTGTTCTTGTGTAACTATCTAGCGGATCAAAATCCCTAGAATTTAATCTCAAATTACGTTTAGCATTTGAATCTTTTTATTGCAAAAATAGAAAAAGTTCATGTCGAATTTATTCTAGATTTGTGATAATTAATTTGAGATTAATTCCTTGTAATCAATACAGTTGTTGTAACACCTTTCAAGTTTAATAATATTCTTATTTAACTTGAATTTTGTTTCACATTTTTATTCCGCATTTAATTCGATTATTTGATATTATTTGTATTCAACCCCCCCCCTTCTACAAATACATTGGGACCTAACAATAATCCCCTCTAAATTAGAGCTGGCAATTTGGTATACGACACGAGAACGACACGATATAAATGGATATGTGTTCAGCTTTTTGGTACACGAACATGAAAGAACACGAAATCTAAACGGGTACGGATTTGTATTTACCCTTGGATACACGACACGACACGAAAATACACGAAATAATAAATTTATTAATAATTTTTTTAATATTTGTATATTCATTTATATAAATATACATATTACTATAATATTATATGTATATATACATAAAATTCATGTATATTTATAAAGATATATCCAAAAATATACAATTATATGTATATATATATTTGTAATATATATAAATATTTATATGTAAATTATATCAAATTATATAATATTTTATATATTTATGAATTAATTAATTTATTTATTTTTCTACACGAAATATACACGAAACGAACACGAAACGATGAGTTACGGATATGTGTTTACCCTTAAGTACACGAATGCTAAACGGATCGGATATGTGTTTGCCTTTCACTACATGAAACACGAAAGTACACGACACGAAAAGTATACGAACGACACGAATTGTTAGCTCTACCTATAATGCTAGGTGGGAGAAGGTATTGTTTTATCCCATCCTCCAAGTCATTTTTTAAAGGATTATAATCTCCTCATTGTTATCCCATGTAAAATAAACATAGGATTGCAAAATTTAAAGGACTATATTCTAATCTCAAGTACTATCCCTCAAAATAAACATAAGATAAAATTTTAAAGGATTATATTCCAATTCTACACTTAATCCTTCCAAACAAACTTAGAATACGATTATTTAATCCATATGACTAATTTTGATGGGATTAGTTATTCCTGAATTATTATCCCGGGATTATAATCCCATGAAACAAACATGACCCAAATTCTAACAAACAAACTTAATCAATCCATTAATAGTCGGTAGAGCAGACATCGAACGATTCGTTTCTATTTCTTGTTATCGTGGAGTCAATGCCTTGAATGAAACAGTAACAACGGACTAGTGGAATGACAAGAGACAGATAGGGGGGCCTATCAATCTTCTCGTTTCATGCTTATATTGTACAGAGTAGATGGACGGAGGGGTTTATTGCACAAAAACCCCGGGACGCAGGGGCTGCTCCCGAAGAGGGAAGCCCTAGACTGTGTAAGTACTTCCCAGCTAAAAATCCAACCAATAAGCCTCGTCATCAGTCCTCACATATTTTTCGAAACAAAACAATAAACATCTCACACAAAAGAGACCCATATAAATACATAATGAGAGCAGTTTATAACATTACAAAGCAAAAGGTCATTAGATTAACGACTCATTAACAACATATCCAAATTTCATATAAAAGCATTAAAAAAAACATAAATATGAAATATAAAACCTCGTAGGCCTTGACTGCATAGCCAGAACTGATCAGCTTTGCAGCGAGAACTAAGCTTGATTCATCAAGTCCGATGAAACCCACAGTTGTTACAGCCATTATTTCAGTTCAACTAGTTCAACTAAGATCTGGTATTAATTTTACGGTCTTTCTAATGTGAGCACACATTAGTTACTAACTCCAATAAAAATAGCCTCTTTTTATTGGTGGAATTGATGTAAATGCAGGAGGTCATTAACATTTTTTATTCAATCACCAATAAAAAGAGTCCATTTATATGAGAGTTAATGACTATTGTGTGTCCTTGGCCATACGACAGAAAATCCTTAATTTTATTTTTATGTATATGTTTTGTATATAGAATGAAACAATAAAAATGTAATGATGGGGTTGTTTAAATGATCTTTTAAATATAGCAACATGGTCAGACATTAATTGCGTGTAATGTAAAAAATAGATAAGATCAAAAAAATAAATCAAAAGTGCTGATTATGATTGGTGTCAACTCACCTCAACACGTAACCCAATCCTTATGTCCCGTATGGTATTGCTTACAATGGCTTTTCAAAATACAGTTTTTGGTAAATTTTAAAAGTTGATGTATAAAAAAATGTTTTTGTCTAAAAGCTACTGTTAGTAAAAATATGTTCATCATGCTTTTACAAAAAACTGTTTAAGCTTTTGAAAAAAATAGATATCAGTTTCACCATCAATCTTTCTCAAAAACATTATTTTTATATATTATATCTCAAAATATGCATTAATTAAAAAATACCAAATAATCATCTAATTTTCCTGCATTTATTTCACCGGCATTTTTTCTCACAGTACAACATTTCCAAACAGAGCCTTAGTTGGCTTGAGTTTAGACACACGTATTTTCAAATTTTTAAGTTTGAGTTTAAGTTCGATCATTAAAAATTAGATTAGATTTTTAAACATTTTGATATTGGGACGTGGGATGGGAATCAAGACATGATTCGAGTTTAAGCTGAAATTACGAAATTTATATGGACTGGTTTATATTTTTTTCTTTTGACAAGGACTGATTTGGATTTTAATCTAGAATACAGTGTTTAGATCTCTAATGTTTATTTTTTTTAAAAAAATTATCAGTTACTGTGAATAATTTAAGAAGAATTGCTCTAAAACATGTGCAAGGTCAAGGCGTTTAGATCCGGAGATTGCATGAAGTCAACTACGAATAAAGATTACTATATACAATTTTTATATCAAGTCACGTTTGTTTCTCTTTTTTTTTCATGTCCCTTGAGATTATGTTAATTACTCTCGAATGCATAAATTACTCAAAAAGCTCACAAAAATTATGTATATAACAATTTAAATGTTATTAAAGAAATAGACTGGTAATTATATTACAATAGACAAGGACAGTAATGCAGCAACATATTGCCAAGTAACCATTTGGTTTTTTCATTTAACTTGAAATGTGAAACATCATGTTGACTGGAGAAGAGAGCACAGAACAAGACCATTCCAATATAATTACAGATAACAAAAACTGCTAGCTTGATATTTGATGCAATTACAAATAAGCTATCTAAGAAACTTACAGTTAACATATATCTAGATAATATTAACCTCGAATCTATCCCTGTGATCCGAATTCTAGGAGGTCCTATAGAATTAAAAATGAAGAACAAAACACCCCTTAAAGATGCATCCATGAACAAGTAACTGTGCATGCAACTGTACTTGTAGGAAATCTGTAAAAGGGTGTAGAAGATACAAAGCAAGTGCAACTGAAGTGTTTAAATCCATTTAGGTATCTGGACCAGTACTCCCTTGTAGTAACCTCTTTCCCAATGGAGGTCTCAGTTTTGCACTGCGTAATTTGGTTGGAGATCAGTGTCCCGAAGGTAGCTACTGCTTGTGTGGCAGCCACCTAGCATAGCATGAAAAGGAACATGTAACTAAGCAGTAATACAAGTAAAGACAGGTCCAGAAAAAACTGCACTTCGTACACGACATACAAGTAAATTTAAAATAATTTATAAGTTATTAGCTGTGTAACGAGGTATAGTTCCGTATTTTTAATGAAATTATAGACTATTCTAAGTGTATCCTTACAGCATAATTTAATAGTTAGGTAACAGCCTACAGGCATCACAAGAATACCTGAGAATAGCCATAAGCATTCCTACGGTGTTCTTACAGTTGGAAAGTTCTACTTGTCGTAATTTGTTTGGTGAATCAGTTTGAAGAAGTACAGGTCCCTCGCGTAAATAAGCCTGGTAATATACATAATATTATGTGGTCAATATTTATAAATTACCTGATTATCAATTTGGCGAGCTATTACTAAACTGGTAATATCTAAAGTCCAAATCATTTCTGTCTTATCTAACACTTTCCAAAAGAATTAAAATCTAGGTTTCTGTTATTGTTTAATTACACCGGCAGCCTTGATGACTTCAATAATTTCTGAGTAAAAACAATACGTCAATACCAGATCCACATGCTAAGATTTATTAGAAAGAAAGCCCAAAAACAATGGAGATATAGAAAACAACATTTTGTTAAATCTAGTAATAGATATTTTGTTTAAAAGCAATTAAGTCTAAGAAAATGCTATAGCTGATATGCACATGCAAACAAGTATAGACCTGAAATCTGCATCATCATCTTGCGGAGGTGGTTCTAGCATCTGTATGAAAACAATCCGCTTCCTTCTCCAACAAGGAGTTCGCACAGGCCTTCTCTGTATCCTATCCAACAAGGAATTCATAATTACCCTGTTCCAAACAACATTAAGCATGAAGTATCAGAAGGTTTACAAATACTCACTCTCTGTATATGGAATATTATTGATTATAATAATCCATGCAACAATGGTTCAAAAGATTAAAAACCTAACAAACCATATCATCGCATTTAATCAAATTTCATTATCAAGACTTAAGAGTTCAAATTATTCTTCAAGGGGTCTTGGGCTCTTAGCTCTTTACCACAATCTAATTGAAATTTGATTTAGCATCACATTACAAAAGTTTGCCCTTTTTACACCATTAATTACGCATTTTATCAAGCATACGACACTCAAATGTAACTTAGTGTATTAAACATTTTTATTCAGTTAATAACCGCGCATTGCGCCATTATTGTGCATACTCATGTGTTTATAGTGCAGGGCAATCATTAAGTGAACAAAAAGCATGCTAAACACATGCATAAGTTTTAAAAAAAACAGTTAAAACACGTGAAGGAATATTAGTATATACCAATTTAGAACATTCGCCGAGTTCAATTAAGGTCAAAAGGGGGGAATTTATCATTTTGTGCCAAAAAATTAATAACATAGTATATGTTACCTAGGTCCATATTTCATCTTCAATAGTTTAAATATAACAATACATCTACCATATTTGCCCCTTGTTTCAGTAAACATCTAGTCAAGGTTTTTTAGGAATCTATTTATATTACACCAAAATTAACATAATCACATGACCTATAAAAATCGTAAACACCAATTCTTCATAGATCCATGACCCATTGAACACGTAAACAACAATTATCGAATATTCTCAATTACCAAGCTTAGATCCATACATGTTCAAATCATAAACAACAACTCCAGACAGAAATATACACATTTAACCCACAATTGCGTGAAACAATTACCTACACAAATTAATATATTACTCGATCTGTGTAATCTTTGTGTAGATATATAAATTAATCTCTATAAATAAATTAAAACAATCTATACCATCAATTCATAGAGATTTTAATGGCAATATATCAATTTAAATGGAAAAGAAGGGAATTTAATAACATATATATATGCATTAAAATAAAGACACGGACATGAATATAAAACATAAGTAGTTTTACATACCTAAGAGGAGTTGCAGAGATATGTAACTGAACCGAAACCCATGTTTGGTCTAGTTCATGTCTGTCTGATTTACAGATAAACACGTGTGTGTATATAAAAGCTGAACTGAAACTCTCGTTATGTCCGCCTAAACTTTGTTTAATCCGCCTTACAATATGGGCTCAGTACTACTAGACTATTGTTTTTAGAGTCATGGGCCTAATTCTGCTTTTTCTTTTGACAAGATCCAAGGCCCAATTTGAATTGAGTTTTTGACTACTCCGAGTAGGGATGGCAACGGGTCGGGTCGGGTTTCTGAAGATCCAGATCCGATCCATTATATTTGGATTCGGTTTAGTTTCGAGTCCGGATATTTAAAATGAAAATCCAGATCCGATCTGTCGGATTTTTCGGGTTTCGGTTCGGGTTCGTATCTAATTCGGATACTTAAAAATAAAAAAATTAATAAAAAAATTATCTTTTTATCAAAAACATGAATATTGATTTTTTTTAAAAAAAATAGAAATATAAAAGGGTTTCACATGTTTTATTTAGCACAATAAACGTGTGAAACATTCCTAATTTAATTGTTTATAATCACTCGTTTTAATTATTTAATGCGCAGTATTTAAGAAAAATATAATATCGATAACATGAATGTAAATTATGTATCGCATATATAAAATTAAGTAAAATGTTAATATACATATTTAATAATTCAAACTATTTCAATATATATATATATATATATATATATATATATCAATATATATATAAACATATATATTATATGTTATATATATAATATACAATACAATATAACATATATATTATATAATATGTTATCTATACTATATTATAATATACGAAATATCAAAATTTGGTTAGTCAATACTCGCTAAAATTCCTTAAATACCCTTATTAAATATTTTAATTATCTCTCAAAAATATTATTTTTATTTATTAAGCTAATTGATAAATAAACCAACATAGATTCCCAAAAAGCCTGCACTCCGTTTCGGGAAGCTGCCGCCTAATCTCAACAGCAGAGCACCTGTAGCAGTTATCTATACTAAATTATAATAACCAAACAGGGTTATAATTGGTAGTTTGGTTAACCCTATTTTTGATTATCCAATTCGATCACGACCGTCAGATCTCTTAACCAAATGATCATAACCGTTAGATCCGAATACTAAAAAAAATACACCAACCAAGCTTACAGGTTCGAATCCCGCCAACAACAAACATTTATATTATTATTAATAAAATTACAAATAAATTTCTAAGTTCGTATCCTTCCAAGAACAAACGTTTATATTAATATTTATAAAAAAATACACTAACCAAGTTCACAGGTTCGCACCCCCAAACATCCCCGCCAACATCAAACATTTAATTATTATTTATAAATAAGGTTAATGGTTCAAATCTCATCAACAATATACTATTTTATAATATACTATATGATTTAACTTAAAATTATATACAACCAAATTATAATTATATTGTTATTAATTTACGTATTTAATTATTCATATTAGAATTTCAATAAAATCATATAAAATATAAATATTAACGGAACCCGTGCATCGCACGGGTTTTAACTAGTAAACACTAAACAATAAACACCCCCGACAACACGCCGTTGTAAATTAAATCGCTGAAACAAACTACATATATAACTTTTTTATGTATTTTAAATCAATCAAAACATTCAAATCATATCTTTTTTATTATTAGTACATAAACTTTTTATCATTTATCCGTATTTAAATAAATTAAATCAAAATAAATTTAAATATAATTAGTTAAATTTGTAAAATTTATCTTTTAATTAAAACATATTTATTTTTTGTAAACACACCTATAAATTTTAACAAAACAAAATCTTATAATCAGTTATATTTTTTAGAAAACTAAAATTTTACTTAATTATTCACATTCATATTTAAACTAATTATCAAATCATATTATCAAAAATTTCTAATAAATAAATTTCAGAAATTAAAATTTTCATTTCAAAAATTATATAATATTAAAAATAATCCGTGCATCGCACGGGTTTTAGGCTAGTATATAATATATATATATACATACTTCATATATATATATATATATATATATATATATATATATATATTGTATCGAGTTTTTATCGTGTCTCGGGTTTAGATCGGGTCTGAATCTTGTTTCGGGTTTCGGGTTTCGGGTTTCGGGTCGGATCTCGGTTCGGAACACCTAATATCCAGATCCAGATTCAGATCCAAACTTTTTCGGGTCTAAAAATAAGATCCAGATCCAGATCCAAAAAATCAGGTTCGGGTAGACTCAATCGGATTAGAAAGGGTTGGGTATCCGTCGGGTCGGGTAAAACTGTCATCCCTAACTCCGAGAGTTTGCTATACTATGTATATAATATACTACTAGTATATAACCCGTGCGACGCACAGTCGTTTTTTTCATTATATATTATAAATTATAATTTTGATAATATGTTGCTTGTATGATTCAATCTTATATTACTTGAATAATAATTTTTAAAATTATATCTAATTTGATTTGACGGCTCTAGATTGAGCGACCAAGGACCAACAACAAAACTTTTAATATTTCGTTTTTAATATAATAATATAGACAATTGATGGATTGATGAAGGCGTTTGAGACAATTGATAGGCGAGATAGAATTTCCGGATTACGGCTGCGTGTGTTTATTTTTCTGTTCAAAATATAAAGTTATATTTTAATTTTAGGTGTCTTGTTTTAAATATAATATAAATGTCCCATTTTAAATATAATAGAACTGATAATCGAGTAATTTTAGGTGTATTGTTTTAATTATAATATAGAAATATAATATAAGTGTCATATTTTAAATATAATAGAACGACCAATAACTAACAACCAAACTTAAATATAATATAGGAATATAATATAAGTGTCATATTTTAAATATAATAAAATTGATAGGCGAGTAATTTTAGGTGTCTTCTTTTAAATATAATATAGAAATATAATATAAGTGTCCTATTTTAAATATAATAGAACGACCAACAATCAAATTTTTAATGTTTCGTTTTTAGTATAAAATAGTATAGATTCCTAACCTAAAACCTGTGCGATGCACGGTTATTTTAAATAATTGTTATTTTATTTTTTATGATTTTAATATTTTATTAAATATATTTGTTAAAAATAAATATATCTGAATAAGTATATTATTTATAATTTTAAATTTTAAATTAAATAATTTCATATACTAACCCATTAAATAAATTCAGAAAAATCTATAGTTAACCCAGTTAGATACATCTAGTTTTTCGTTTCCCGGATCCTGAGTATTGGGATATGGTTGAGTGGATTTAAGGTTCTTAATCTCATAAAGTGTCTGATAATTGATGTTGATTGTTGATCGTATTCCTAATAGTTATGGAAGTTTGAGTAATTTCAATGCTTTGTATTTGTCTGATAATGGTCTTAATTCTTTTGGGATTTTGAGAAATCTTATTTTTCTTGATATTTTTGGGATAATTTGTCTGTCGGGGTTCATTGGCATCGGGTGTTTCAAAAAATTAAGTATTGAATCCTTGTCCTATTATAATTAGGAATGGATATTTTTTTAACGATTTTAATATAATTTGAATTATAATATGTTAAATCTAAATCAGTGTATTTAATTAATTCCATCAAATACAAATCGACTACGAAACTTTTAATATCTGGGGTTTTTAAAAAAATACTCAACTCTGAAAATATTTTTGCTTTTGCAAAAATACTGTTATTTTTTTGCCCACAAGGGTTAGCTCAGTTGGTTAAAGAGTGGAAAACTATCATCTTGGTCACAGGTTCGAATGTCACGGGAGGAGAATTTATGATTATGCCTCCTGAGTCAGAGCATGTCGCTTAAATGCGGTTTACCTTGGTTCACGTGATTTGCAGGCTATTGCGTGAGCCCGTATGATTTATCCAGTGCGCACCTGAAGGATAGCGGTTGCGGGTTACCTATGATAAAAAAAACAATTTTGCAAAAATACTGTTATTTTTTAAAAAAATTGCAAAAATATTTTTTAATTTGCAAAAAAAACTATTTTTCAAAAAAATTGTAAAAATACGGTTTTTTGGCAACTGGAATCAACTGCATACAATTTTTGACGAGTTTCTGCAACTACATGCAACCTCAAGTCAACCAAAAAAACTTTATTCAAGTAGTTGCATTTCTGGTTGATTTTGGTTGATTTCGTATTTTTGTAAAAAAAATCAGAAGATAGTAAAATCGCAAATTTTTTTAGAAAATTTAGTACTTTTGGTAAATTCTCTTAATAGTTTGTCTATTATAATATAGTATACTATAGACAGTGAGACAGAGAGAGAGAGATAGATAGATAGATAGATAGATAGATAGATAGATAGATAGATAGATAGAT